>NC_034379.1:145000-150000 GCF_000004255.2 Arabidopsis lyrata subsp. lyrata | reverse complement strand
TACTTCGTTTCTTTTTGTCCAAGTTACTTCTTTTTTTGTCCAAGTTACTTCTCTTTTTGTCTAACTCACTTCCTTTTTTCTTTGTGAGTTTCGAGAATATCCCTATTCATAGGTCTGAGATCCACATCTATGAATTGAAAGGTCCGAACGATCAACTCTGCAATCAGTTGTTAGAATCAATAGGTCTTCAAATCGTTCATTTGAAAAAGTTGAAACCCTTTTTATTGGATGATCATAATACTTCTCAAAAATCGAAATTCTTGATCAATGGAGGAACAATATCACCATTTTTGTTCAATAAAATACCAAAGTGGATGATTGACTCATTCCATACTAGAAAGAATCGCAGGAAATCTTTTGATAACACGGATTCCTATTTCTCAATCGTATCCCACGATCAAGACAATTGGCTGAATCCCGTGAAACCATTTCAGAGAAGTTCATTGATATCTTCTTTTTCTAAAGCAAATCGACTTCGATTCTTGAATAATCCACATCACTTCTGCTTCTATTGTAACAAAAGATTCCCTTTTTATGTGGAAAAGGCCCGTCTCAATAATTCTGATTTTACGTATGGACAATTCCTCACTATCTTGTTCATTCACAACAAAATATTTTCTTCGTGCGGTGGTAAAAAAAAACATGCTTTTTTGGAGAGAGATACTATTTCACCTTCGTCAATCGAGTCACAGGTATCTAACATATTCATATCTAACGATTTTCCACAAAGTGGTGACGAAAGGTATAACTTGTACAAATCTTTCTATTTTCCAATTCGATCCGATCCATTAGTTCGTAGAGCTATTTACTCGATTGCAGACATTTCTGGAACACCTCTAATAGAGGGACAAAGAGTCAATTTTGAAAGAACGTATTGTCAAACTCTTTCAGATATGAATCTATCCGATTCAGAAGAGAAGAGCTTGCATCAGTATCTCAATTTCAATTCAAACATGGGTTTGATTCACACTCCATGTTCTGAGAAATATTTACAGAGGAAAAAACGGAGTCTTTGCCTAAAAAAATGCGTTGACAAAGGGCAGATGGATAGAACCTTTCAACGAGATAGTGCTTTTTCAACTCTCTCAAAATGGAATCTATTCCAAACATATATGCCATGGTTCTTTACTTCGACAGGGTACAAATATCTAAATTTGATATTTTTAGATACTTTTTCAGACCTATTGCGGATACTAAGTAGCAGTCAAAAATTTGTATCCATTTTTCATGATATTATGCATGGATTAGATATATCATGGCGAATTCTTCAGAAAAAATTGTGTCTTCCACAAAGGAATCTGATAAGTGAGATTTCGAGTAAGTCTTTACATAATCTTCTTCTGTCCGAAGAAATGATTCATCGAAATAATGAGTCATCATTGATATCGACACATCTGAGATCGCCAAATGTTCGTGAGGTCCTCTATTCAATCCTTTTCCTTCTTCTTGTTGCTGGATATATCGTTCGTACACATCTTCTCTTTGTTTCCCGAGCCTATAGTGAGTTACAGACAGAGTTCGAAAAGATCAAATCTTTGATGATTCCATCATACATGATTGAGTTGCGAAAACTTCTGGATAGGTATCCTACATCTGAACTGAATTCTTTCTGGTTAAAGAATCTTTTTCTAGTTGCTCTGGAACAATTAGGAGATTGTCTAGAAGAAATACGGGGTTCTGGCGGCAACATGCTATGGGGTGGTGATCCCGCTTATGGGGTCAAATCAATACGTTCTAAGAAGAAAGATTTGAAAATAAATTTCATCGATATCATCGATCTCATAAGTATCATACCAAATCCCATCAATCGAATCACTTTTTCGAGAAATACGAGACATCTAAGTCATACAAGTAAAGAGATCTATTCATTGATAAGAAAAAGAAAAAACGTGAGCGGTGATTGGATTGATGATAAAATAGAATCCTGGGTCGCGAACAGTGATTCGATTGATGATAAAGAAAGAGAATTCTTGGTTCAGTTCTCCACCTTAAGGGCAGAAAAAAGGATTGATCAAATTCTATTGAGTCTGACTCATAGTGATCATTTATCAAAGAATGACTCTGGTTATCAAATGATTGAACAACCGGGAACAATTTACTTACGATACTTAGTTGACATTCATAAAAAGTATCTAATGAATTATGAGTTCAATACATCCTGTTTAGCAGAAAGACGGATATTCCTTGCTCATTATCAGACAATCACTTATTCACAAACTTCGTGTGGGGCTAATAGTTTTCATTTCCCGTCTCATGGAAAACCCTTTTCGCTCCGCTTAGCCCTATCCCCCTCTAGGAGTATTTTAGTGATAGGTTCTATAGGAACTGGACGATCCTATTTGGTCAAATACCTAGCGACAAACTCCTATGTTCCTTTCATTACAGTATTTCTGAACAAGTTCCTGGATAACAAGCCGAAAGGTTTTTTTATTGATGATATCGATATTGATGATAGTGACGATATTGATGCTAGTAACGATATTGATCGTGAACTTGATACGGAGCTGGAGCTTCTAACTATGATGAATGCGCTAACTATGGATATGATGTCGGAAATAGACCGATTTTATATCACCCTTCAATTCGAATTAGCAAAAGCAATGTCTCCTTGCATAATATGGATTCCAAACATTCATGATCTTGATGTGAATGAGTCGAGTTACTTAGCCCTCGGTCTATTGGTGAACTCTCTCTCCAGGGATTATGAAAGATGTTCCACTAGAAATATTCTTGTTATTGCTTCGACTCATATTCCCCAAAAAGTGGATCCCGCTCTAATAGCCCCGAATAAATTAAATACATGCATTAAAATACGAAGGCTTCTTATTCCACAACAACGAAAGCACTTTTTCACTCTTTCCTATACTAGGGGATTTCACTTGGAAAAGAAAATGTTCCATACTAATGGATTCGAGTCTATAACCATGGGTTCCAGTGCACGAGATCTTGTAGCACTTACCAATGAGGCCCTATCAATTAGTATTACACAGAAGAAATCAATTATAGACACTAATACAATTAGATCTGCTCTTCATAGACAAACTTGGGATTTGCGATCCCAGGTAAGATCGGTTCAGGATCATGGGATCCTTTTCTATCAGATAGGAAGGGCTGTTGCACAAAATGTACTTATAAGTAATTGCCCCATAGATCCTATATCTATCTATATGAAGAAGAAATCATGTAACGAAGGGGATTCTTATTTGTACAAATGGTACTTCGAGCTTGGAACGAGCATGAAGAAATTCACGATACTTCTTTATCTTTTGAGTTGTTCTGCCGGATCGGTCGCTCAAGACCTTTGGTCTCTACCCGTACCCGATGAAAAAAATAGGATCACTTCTTATGGATTCGTTGAGAATGATTCGGATCTAGTTCATGGCCTATTAGAAGTGCAAGGCGCTTTGGTGGGATCCTCACGGACAGAAAAAGATTGCAGTCAGTTTGATAATGATCGAGTGACATTGCTTTTTCGCTCCGAACCAAGGGATCCCTTATATATGATGCAAGATGGATCTTGTTCTATCGTTGATCAGAGATTTCTCTATGAAAAATACGAATCGGAGTTTGAAGAAGGGGAAGGAGAAGGAGTCCTCGACCCGCAACAGATAGAGGAGGATTTATTCAATCACATAGTTTGGGCTCCTAGAATATGGCGCCCTCGGGGCTTTCTATTTGATTGTATCGAAAGGCCTAATGAATTGGGATTTCCCTATTCGGCCGGGTCATTTCGGGGCAAGCGGATCATTTATGATGAAAAGTATGAGCTTCAAGAGAATGATTCGGAGTTCTTGCAGAGCGGAACCATGCAGTACCAGAGACGAGATAGGTCTTCCAAAGAACAAGGCTTTTTTAGAATAAGCCAATTCATTTGGGACCCCGCAGATCCACTCTTTTTCCTATTCAAAGATCAACCCTTTGTCTCTGTGTTTTCACATCGAGAATTCTTTGCAGATGAAGAGATGTCAAAGGGGCTTCTTACTTCCCAAACGGATCCTCCTACATCTATATATAAACGCTGGTTTATCAAGAATACGCAAGAAAAGCACTTCGAATTGTTGATTCAGCGCCAGAGATGGCTTAGAACCAATAGTTCATTATCTAATGGATTTTTCCGTTCTAATACTCGATCCGAGAGTTATCAGTATTTATCAAATCTGTTCCTATCTAATGGAACGCTATTGGATCGAATGACAAAGACATTGTTGAAAAAAAGATGGCTTTTCTCGGATGAAATGAAAATAGGATTCATGTAATGTAACAGGAGAAAGGTTTCCCATTACTTAGCCGGAAAGATATGTGGCCATGAAATAGGGATTAAGTGGAACGGAATTGACTGGGTGGTAGAGTTGTAGAAACACCTGTTTCTTCCACTTAGCTCCATGGAACAATATGCCATGGAAGAATTGAAATCTTAGATCAAAACACTATGGATGGATGGTATGAACTGCCTAAACAAGAATTCTTGAACAGCGAACAACCGGAGCTATTACTCACTACATCAAAAAAATTTCCATTAATAAAAGATGGAAATCCATTGGAAAATCAAAAATACGCATGTCGGATGAAATTGTTGTTGCTATCTGTTCCAATAACGAATCAACTGAATAACTAAATAAAATAGATAGACCTTTCTCTTCGTCTCAGGTCGATAGATCTTCTCAATTGGAAGATCCCCTATATGGATAAGACACATTCCAGTTGACCGAGCCTAATTCTAATTGTTTTGTTCCGAAGTAAAGATATCCACGGAGTGGTTCGCCCTATTCAGATATTCACGACCAAGAAGTACTGGATTCTCTTTAGGATAGGTCCTGAAAGGAGAAGGAAGGCTGGAATGCCGCCAGGCGTCTATTATTGAATTCACCCGACCCGATAGTACCAATTTTGGTAACGTCCATCCAGTGCCAAAGTCACTGAATGGGTAAGTCACCAATCCCTAAAACGGACTATGTAATGTACTTTAATCTGCCGGGTTACGGGGGGCTTTTTACCAGAGG
>NC_034379.1:112500-127500 GCF_000004255.2 Arabidopsis lyrata subsp. lyrata | reverse complement strand
TCTTAAAAATTTCATGTGGAAAAAAAAAATTTTTGATAAAAAAGAAGAAGAACAATCAAAAATAGAAGAAAAAAGACGGATAGAAATTGCAGAAACTTGGGATAGCTTCCTATTTGCTCAAATAATAAGAGGTTCGCTCTTAGTAACTCAATCGATTCTTAGAAAATATATTATATTACCTTTATTGATAATAATTAAAAATAGCGTCCGTATGTTATTATTTCAATTTCCCGAGTGGTCCGAGGATTTAAAGGATTGGAAACGTGAAATGCATGTTAAATGCACTTATAATGGGGTTCAACTATCCGAAACAGAATTTCCAAGAAACTGGTTAACGGATGGTATTCAGATAAAAATCCTATTTCCTTTTTATCTTAAACCTTGGCATAAATCTAAATCTCAGAAGGCTCGACTAAAAAAAACAAAAGACAAAGGAGAAAAAAATGATTTTTGTTTCTTAACAGTTTGGGGAATGGAAACCGAACTACCGTTTGGTTCTGCCCAAAGAAAGTCTTCTTTTTTTGAACCTATTTCTAAAGAATTAAAAAAAAGAATCAAAAAATTAAAAACTAAGTCTTTTGTGGTTTTAAGGATTTTCAAAGAAAGAGCACCGATTTTCCTAAAAGTCGCAAAAGAAATTAAAAACTGGATTCTCAAAAACTTTATTTTTATAAAAGGAAAGATAAAAGACCTTTCAAAACGAAATCTAATTCCATTATTTGGCCCGAGAGAAATATATGAATTAAATGAACCTAAAAAAGATTCAATAATAAGTAATCAGATGATTCATGAACTATCTGTTCAAAAAAAATCCATGGAGTGGACAAATTCTTCACTTAGCGAAAACAAAATAAAAAATTTGATTGATAGAAAAAAGACAATCAGAAATCAAATAGAAACTATTTCAAAAGAAAAACAAAACTTAACTAATAGTTGTACCAAACTGCGTTATGATTCTAAAATAATTGAGTCATCAAAAAAAATTTGGCAGACATTCAAAAGAAAAAATACCCGATTAATTCGTAAATCCTTTTTTTTTCTAAAATTTTGCATCGAACAACTGTCTATAGCTATTTTTCTAGGTATCATTAATATTCCAAGAATTACTACACAACTTTTTTTTGAATCAACAAAAACAATTCTTGATAAATATAGTTACAAGAATGAAGAAAATGGAGAAAAAACAAAAAATACTATTTATTTTATTTCGACTATAAAAAAATTAATATCCAATAAAAAAAAAATGAGTTATGACCTATGCTCTTTATCACAAGCATATGTATTTTACAAATTATCACAAATTAAAGTTAGTAACGTTTCTAAATTAAAGGCTGTTCTTGAATATAACATATGCATAACATCCTTTTTTGTTAAGAATCAAATAAAGGTTTTTTTTCAAGAACAAGGAATCTTTCATTATGAATTGAAAAATAAAACCTTTTTTAATTCCGAAGTAAATCAATGGAAAAACTGGTTACGAAGTCAGTATCAATACAATTTACCCCAGATTGCATGGGTTAGATTAGTACCCCAAAATTGGAAAAATAAAATAAATAAAGATTCTCTAGTTCTAAACCCAAGTTTAACCAAAGAGGATTCATATGAAAAAAAGAAATTTGATAATTATAAAAAACAAAAATTTTTTGAGGCCGACTCGTTATTAAATCCAAAACATAATGTAAAAAAAGATTCTATATATAATCTTTTTTGCTATAACTCTATTCATTCTACAGAAAAAATTTTTGACATGTCTATAGGCATTGCCCTAGATAATTGTTTAGTCTCTTCTTTTCTAGAAAAATATAATATTCGGGGTATGGGGGAAATTCGGCATAGAAAATATTTGGATTGGAGAATTCTTAACTTTTGGTTTACAAAAAAAGTAAATATTGAGCCCTGGGTTGATACCAAGAGTAAAAAAAAATACATTAATACTAAAGTTCAGAATTATCAAAGAATTGATCAAATAACTCAGACGGATCTTGCTAATCAAAAAAGTTTCTTTTTTGATTGGATGGGAATGAATGAAGAAATACTAAATCATCGTATAACAAATTTTGAATTTTTTTTCTTTCCGGAATTTTTCTTATTTTCTAGTACATATAAAATGAAACCGTGGGTCATACCAATCAAATTACTTCTTTTAAATTTTAATGAAAACATAAATGTTAATAAAAAGATCATTCGAAAGAAAAAAGGTTTTCTACCATCAAATGAAAAAAAATCCCTTCGATTTTATAATCTGAATAAAGAAGAAAAAGAATCGGCCGGTCAAGTAGAGCTTGAATCAGATAAAGAAAAAAAAAGAAATCCCGAATCAGCTCTATTAAACCAAGAAAAAAATATTGAAGAAAATTTTGCAGAATCAACGATAAAAAAACGTAAAAATAAAAAACAATACAAAAGCAATACAGAAGCGGAACTTGATTTATTTCTGACAAGATATTCGCGTTTTCAATTGCGATGGAATTGTTTTTTTAATCAAAAAATTCTCAATAATGTAAAAGTATACTGTCTCTTGGTTAGACTAAACAATCCAAACGAAATAGCGATATCTTCTATTGAAAGAGGAGAGATGAGCCTAGACATTCTAATGATTGAGAAAAATTTCACTTTTGCAAAATTAATGAAAAAAGGAATATTGATTATTGAACCTGTCCGTTTGTCTGTACAAAACGATGGACAACTTATTATATATAGAACCGTAGGTATTTCATTGGTTCATAAAAATAAACATAAAATAAGTAAAAGATACAAAAAAAAAAGCTATATTGATAAAAAAATTTTTGAAAAATCCATTACAAAATATCAAAACAAAACTGTAAATAGAAAAAAAAATAATTATGATTTCTTTGTCCCTGAAAATATTCTATCCCCTAAACGACGTAGAGAATTTCGAATTCTAATTTGTTTCAACTTAAAAAAAAAAAAAGCGAGGGATAGAAATTCAAGATTTGATAAGAATATTCAAAACTTGACCACAGTTTTGCATAAAAAGAAAGATCTTGATAAGGATAAAAATAACCTAATTAATTTAAAATCCTTTCTTTGGCCCAATTTTCGATTAGAAGATTTAGCTTGTATGAATCGCTATTGGTTTAATACTACTAACGGAAATCATTTCAGTATGATAAGAATACGCATGTATACGCGATTTCCAATTCATTAATGATAGATACTTTTTACTATATAAATATAAATAAGTTACGGTATATGAAAACAACTATATGCACAAATATGAGGGATTGTTTTAAATTCAATCTTTATACATGAGATTAATTTAATCAATAACATAGATACCAATTAGAGCGGATCCATAAATAAATTAACAGAATCCTTCTTTTTGAGATCTAAATTTAGATTTTTTTTATAAAATGAAGAATTAAGAAGTTGATAATTAAATTCAGATCCTTGTACAAAAAAACTACCATTATTATTACTGATCAGTAAAATTAATATCTTTCAATTCATATTAAAAGGGGAAGGATTTCTTTTTATGATAAAAAATACATTTATTTCATTTGAAGAACAAAAAGAAGAAAGCAGGGGATCTGTTGAATTTCAAGTATTTAGTTTCACTAATAAGATACGAAGACTTACTTCACATTTAGAATTGCACAGAAAAGATTATTTATCTCAGCGGGGTCTACGAAAAATTCTGGGAAAACGTCAACGACTGCTGGCTTATTTGTCAAAAAAAAATAGAGTACGTTATAAAGAATTAATTAATCAGTTGAATATTCGGGAATTAAAAACTCGTTAAATTAAAAAATTGTGAATTAGTGAATTTTTTAGATCTTGAATTTTTAGATAAACTTCTTTATTCAGCAATCTAATTCATGCCAGAACGAATCAAGGAAAAACTTATGAAGAGACCAGTTACAGGAAAAGATCTTATGATAGTCAATATGGGACCTCACCACCCATCCATGCATGGTGTTCTTCGCTTAATTGTTACTCTAGATGGTGAGGATGTTGTTGACTGTGAACCCATATTAGGTTATTTACACAGAGGAATGGAAAAAATTGCAGAAAACCGAGCAATTATACAATATTTACCTTATGTAACGCGATGGGATTATTTAGCTACTATGTTTACAGAAGCAATAACAGTAAATGGACCAGAACAATTGGGAAATATTCAAGTTCCTAAAAGGGCCAGCTATATCAGAGTAATTATGCTGGAATTGAGTCGTATAGCTTCTCATCTGTTATGGCTCGGCCCTTTTATGGCAGATATTGGTGCACAGACTCCCTTTTTCTATATTTTCAGAGAACGAGAATTTGTATATGATCTATTCGAAGCTGCCACCGGTATGAGAATGATGCATAATTTTTTTCGTATTGGAGGAATAGCGGCTGATTTACCTTATGGTTGGATAGATAAATGCTTGGATTTTTGTGATTATTTTTTAACAGAGGTTGTTGAATATCAAAAACTCATTACACGAAATCCTATTTTTTTAGAACGGGTTGAAGGAATTGGGATTATTGGTGGGGAAGAAGCAATAAATTGGGGTTTATCCGGACCAATGCTACGCGCATCCGGAATACCATGGGATCTTCGTAAAGTTGATCGTTATGAGTCTTACGATGAATTTGAATGGGAAATTCAGTGGCAAAAACAAGGAGATTCATTAGCTCGTTATTTAGTACGACTTAGCGAAATGACAGAATCCATAAAAATTATTCAACAGGCTCTGGAAGGACTTCCAGGGGGTCCCTATGAGAATTTAGAAAGCAGGGGCTTTGATAGAAAAAGGAATCCAGAATGGAATGATTTTGAATATCGATTCATTAGTAAAAAACCTTCTCCTACTTTTGAATTATCGAAACAAGAACTTTATGTAAGAGTTGAAGCTCCCAAAGGGGAGTTGGGAATTTTTCTCATAGGAGATCAAAGCGGTTTTCCTTGGAGATGGAAAATCCGACCACCGGGTTTTATTAATTTGCAAATTCTTCCTGAACTAGTTAAAAGAATGAAATTGGCTGATATTATGACGATACTCGGTAGCATAGATATAATTATGGGAGAAGTTGATCGTTAAAATGATAATTTATGCAACAGCAGTCCAAACTATAAATTCTTTTGTTAAATTGGAATCTTTAAAAGAGGTCTATGAACTCATATGGATATTTGTCCCTATATTTTCTCTTGTATTGGGAATCATAACAGGTGTACTAGTAATTGTGTGGTTAGAAAGAGAAATATCTGCAGGGATACAACAACGTATTGGACCTGAATACGCCGGCCCGTTGGGAATTCTTCAAGCTCTAGCCGACGGGACAAAACTACTTTTCAAAGAAAATCTTCGTCCATCTAGAGGAAATACTCCTTTATTTAGTATTGGACCATCTATAGCAGTTATCTCTATTTTACTAAGTTATTCAGTAATTCCCTTTAGCAATCACCTTGTTTTAGCGGATCTCAATATCGGTATTTTTTTATGGATTGCCATCTCAAGTATTGCTCCTATTGGACTTCTTATGTCAGGATATGGATCAAATAATAAATATTCTTTTTTAGGTGGTCTGCGAGCTGCTGCCCAATCGATTAGTTATGAAATACCATTAACTCTATGTGTTTTATCAATATCTCTACGTGCGATTCGTTGAAACATAAACGTTTATTTTTACTATTCCGTTTCTTCTAGACGAATCAGTTAAAAAACGGAATATATATTTATCTTTCGAATTAATCTTAATAAAAGAAATTTGATAGTTATATATGAGTGAAAAAAAACTGCTCAGAAATTTGCAGTAAAAAGAAAAATTGAGTCTCATTTCCTATGTACAAAGGTTAAAGGGAAATAAACATAAGTGTAAGAATCACTTTACCCCAAGGTTGGTTGATTAGTCATCCTGGCTTGAAGCGGGTTAAATATATTAACCGGATGACGTTTTCACTATCAGTTATATAGATTAACATACATGTATTACAAAGTGAGCGGCAATTAGGTAAAAGTGAGTGGATGGTTAGAAACACCAAAATACACAAAGAATTTGTAATAGAGATTAACCAAATTGAAAAGGATATTTAGGCCTAACATAAGAAAAAAAAAAAGAAGGTTAATTGGGGCTTGAAATTTGTAGAAATGATAAGACAGTACTCCCCAAGATTCCGATTCAGAGTATGCTCCTATCCACCGACAAATGTAATGACTATCAGAAACGAAATAATCCTTTATTTTTTATAAGTCTACCAACTTTTTTCTAAAAAAGAAAGAAGAATAGGAACGAAACAAGGATCTTTTTTTTCATATATTTCGAAAATAAAATAGAATTTCTGTCATGAATAATAAACAAATAGGATGTCTAATTATTTTTCGTAATCGAAAACCACGATGGGCTGAAATACCTTTTTTTATTTTTACAAGGAGTATTTTATTAAAGGGTTAAGTTATTACTCAACAAATAGAAATTCATATTTGTAAAGGGTGAGATGAATTCCGAAGCGCGTTTTTTATTCTTAGAATTTGAGCAGACAGAATTCCATTGGTATAATTCGGGACCCCAGATATATTTAATCCATTTTAGAACACATCATATCCATCTAAATGATAATCTGGTCCTTAGATTTATTTATGGCCCCCGAGGAGCCGTATGAGGCGAAGACCTCATGTACGGTTCTGAAATAGCGGTGAAAATAGTAATGTTCTCGCCGACTAGGATTATCTAACAGTTTAAGTACAGTTGATATAGTTGAGGCACAATCAAAATATGGTTTTTGGGGATGGAATTTGTGGCGTCAACCTATAGGTTTTATCATTTTTCTAATTTCTTCTCTAGCAGAATGCGAGAGGTTACCGTTTGATTTACCAGAAGCGGAAGAAGAATTAATAGCAGGTTATCAAACTGAATATTCAGGTATCAAATTTGGTTTATTTTACGTTGCTTCTTATCTAAATCTATTAATTTCCTCATTATTTGTAACAGTTCTATACTTAGGCGGTTGGAATATTGCTATTCCGTATATATCTATTCTGGAGCTATTTCAAAGGGATCAAATTTTTGGAACAACAATTGGTATCTTTATTACATTAGCTAAAACTTATTTGTTCTTGTTCATTTCTATCGCAACAAGATGGACTTTACCTAGGCTAAGAATGGATCAACTATTAAATCTTGGATGGAAATTTCTTTTACCTATTTCCCTTGGTAATCTATTATTAACAACTTCTTTCCAACTCTTTTCACTCTAAATTGAAAATGAATCCAATATATTCATTATTTGATTTGTTTTAAACAAGAGAAAGAAACAAAGATAAAATTATTCAGAGATAATTACAATATGCTTCCTATGATAACCGGGTTCATGAATTATGGTCAACAAACCCTACGAGCTGCAAGGTATATTGGTCAAGGTTTCATGATTACCTTATCCCACACAAATCGTTTACCTGTAACTATTCAATATCCCTATGAAAAATTAATAACATCGGAACGTTTCCGTGGTCGAATCCATTTTGAATTTGATAAATGCATTGCTTGTGAAGTATGTGTTCGAGTATGTCCTATAGATTTGCCTGTTGTTGATTGGAAATTGGAAACTAATATTCGAAAAAAACGATTGCTTAATTACAGTATTGATTTTGGAATTTGTATATTTTGTGGTAATTGTGTTGAGTATTGTCCAACAAATTGTTTGTCAATGACTGAAGAATATGAATTTTCCACTTATGATCGTCACGAATTGAATTATAATCAAATAGCTTTGGGTCGTTTACCAATGTCAGTAATTGACGATTACACTATTCGAACAATTTGGAATTCACCTCAAACAAAAAATGGAGTAAACCCTTTAATTTGATTAAAAAAAGAATTCCAAATTGTTGAATTATATAAAGAATTTAATTAAAAACTTGTATTTATATAATAATATTAAGTATTAAGGCACATTCTTTTAATATAATATGTTCGTAATTACTTTCTTGAAATAGATAGGTTGAAAATACACTTTAGAATAAAAAAAGAGAAACTGTCTAATAATTGTATCTACATCAACTCATATCCATTAGATTCTAATTTCACTCTATTAGAAACATATTAAAAAAAAATTTCCTGGTTAAATTAATAAGGTCATGAAAAGGATTTCGATTTTTTTCTTATTTTAATAATATAATGGGTTTGCCTGGACCAATACATGATTTTCTTTTAGTTTTTCTGGGATCCGGTCTTCTAGTAGGAGGTCTGGGAGTGGTATTCCTTCCCAACCCAATATTTTCAGCCTTTTCCTTAGGATTTGTTCTTGTTTGTATATCTTTATTGTATATTCTATCAAATTCCCATTTTGTAGCTGCTGCACAACTCCTTATTTATGTGGGGGCCATAAATGTTTTAATCATATTTGCTGTGATGTTCATGAATGATTCAGAATATTCCACAGATTTCAATCTGTGGACCGTTGGGAATGGGATTACTTCGTTGGTTTGTACAACTATTCTTTTTTTATTAATGTCTACTATTCTCGATACGTCATGGTACGGGGTTATTTGGACTACAAAATTAAACCAGATTCTAGAGCAAGATTTAATAAGTAATAGTCAACAAATAGGAATTCATTTATCAACAGATTTTTTTCTGCCATTTGAACTCATTTCAATAATTCTTTTAGTTGCTTTGATAGGTGCAATTTCTGTGGCTCGTCAATAAAAAATGTTCTAAATTATTAAAGACCAAAGAAAACTTTGTGTATGTTATGATTTTTTCCGTTCATTCAATTAAATTTGATTGAATACTATTTCATATTTTAAGGATCAATTTTTATATTTGATATATATTTAAAAAATTTTTTTACCTAAATATTGTTTTTATTCGTACTTTTTTGTTATATTCTAGTTGATGGAATCCGGTGAATTATTTTTCATATTGAAATGAATCAAAATTGATAAGGAGTTGCTGAATGATACTCGAACATGTACTTGTTTTGAGTGCCTATTTATTTTTGATTGGTCTTTATGGATTGATCACGAGTCGAAATATGGTTAGGGCTCTTATGTGTCTTGAACTTATACTCAATGCAGTTAATATGAATTTCGTAACATTTTCTGATTTTTTTGATAATTCCCAACTAAAAGGGGAAATTTTCTGCATTTTTGTTATAGCAATTGCAGCCGCTGAAGCAGCTATTGGATTAGCTATAGTCTCGTCAATTTATCGTAATAGAAAATCAACTCGCATAAACCAATCGACCTTATTAAATAAGTAACATAACTAAAAAAATTATAGATTGAAATTTGCATATATGATAAGTTATGACCTACGAGATTATATTTGTAAAAATCTAAGAAATCAAAGTATTTTAGCCCCATTTTTTATCAATTGAGCCAGAATTCATTACAAAAATTCTATTAAAGGAAATCATTGCTTCATCTAGTATTTTAATATACCATTCAGTTAGAAGTTTACTAGATTGAAAATTTATGACATTAAAAAAACTATCGATCCTATGTCACATTCAGTAAAAATTTATGATACCTGTATAGGATGTACTCAATGTGTCCGAGCATGCCCTACAGACGTATTAGAAATGATACCTTGGGATGGATGTAAAGCTAAGCAAATAGCTTCTGCTCCAAGAACCGAGGACTGTGTTGGTTGTAAAAGATGTGAATCCGCCTGTCCAACGGATTTTTTGAGCGTTCGAGTTTATTTATGGCATGAAACAACTCGAAGTATGGGTCTAGCTTATTGATGCGTTACCGAAAAACTCATTTGAATAAATTTGGAATACATTTTATTTTTTTTTATTGACAAGTACTCGTACTCAAAAAAGTTAAATTATATTTTTTTATTTATATATTTTTTTTGAGTACGCGTTCCTTGGACCTGGTGTATCTTGTCTTTACCACGAATGATTTTCCTTGGTTAACAATAATTGTTGCTTTTCCAATATCTGCTGGTTCATTAATGTTATTTCTCCCGCATAGGGGAAATAAAGTCAATAAATGGTATACTATATGCATTTGTATCTTAGAACTTCTTCTAACGACCTATGCTTTTTGTTATAATTTTAAAATGGACGATCCGTTAATTCAACTGTCCGAAGATTATAAATGGATCAATTTTTTTGATTTTTACTGGAGAATGGGAATAGATGGACTTTCTATAGGAACGATTTTACTGACGGGATTTATTACTACTTTAGCCACTTTAGCGGCTTTTCCAGTTACTCGGGATTCCCGATTATTTCATTTCCTGATGTTATCAATGTACAGCGGTCAAATAGGATCATTTTCTTCTCGGGATCTTCTACTTTTTTTCATCATGTGGGAATTAGAATTAATTCCCGTTTATCTACTTTTATCCATGTGGGGTGGAAAGAAACGTCTGTATTCGGCTACAAAATTTATTTTGTACACGGCAGGAAGTTCTATTTTTTTATTAATAGGAGTTTTAGGTATAAGTTTATATGGTTCGAACGAACCAACATTAAATTTAGAACTCTTAGCTAATCAATCTTATCCTGTTACACTCGAAATACTTTTTTATATTGGATTTCTTATTGCTTTTGCCGTCAAATCACCGATTATACCTTTACATACTTGGTTACCTGACACCCACGGTGAGGCACATTACAGTACCTGTATGCTTCTCGCTGGAATCTTATTAAAAATGGGAGCATATGGGTTGGTTCGAATCAATATGGAATTATTACCCCACGCTCATTCTATGTTTTCTCCTTGGTTGATGGTAGTCGGTACAATCCAAATAATTTATGCAGCTTCAACATCTCCCGGTCAACGTAATTTAAAAAAGAGAATAGCCTATTCTTCTGTATCTCATATGGGTTTTATAATTATAGGTATTAGTTCTATAACGGATCCTGGACTTAATGGAGCTATTTTACAAATAATTTCTCATGGATTTATTGGCGCTGCACTTTTTTTCTTGGCAGGAACGAGTTATGATAGAATTAGGCTTGTTTATCTTGATGAAATGGGTGGAATGGCTATCTCCATTCCAAAAATATTTACAATGTTCACTATTTTATCGATGGCTTCCCTTGCATTGCCGGGCATGAGTGGTTTTATTGCAGAATTAATTGTTTTTTTTGGAATAATTACCAGCCAAAAATATTTCTTAATTTCCAAAATTTTCATTATTTTTGTAATGGCAATTGGAATGATATTAACTCCTATATATTTATTATCTATGTCACGCCAAATGTTCTATGGATACAAGTTAATTAATGTCAAAAACTTTTCTTTTTTTGATTCTGGACCCCGAGAGTTATTTCTTTCAATCTCTATTCTTCTACCCATAATTGGTATTGGGATTTATCCTGATTTTGTGCTCTCATTAGCAAGTGACAAGGTCGAATCCATTTTATCTAATTATTTTTATGGATAGTTTTCAGGAACTAAAAAAAAGCATTAAAGTGAATTATAATAAGAAAGTCTTTGGTCTTTGTATTGTGAGAACCTTTTGAATCATTGTACTACTTGATTCAAAAGGTTCTTGATTATTTCCTACTAAGATTTCTTAATTTATATGAAGTTAGATATAGATGCTATTTTTTTTTATTTAGATTTGGATTCCTTTTTGTTTGTTACTTTAATTCGATGTAAATGAACCATAACTATGTAAACCTATTCCTAAAAGATTGACGCCAAAATAGCATATCCAAATTAAAAGAAAACCGATCGAAGCCACAATTGCAGAATTTATACCCCTAACATTCCTATTTGTTTTAATATGTAAATAAATTGCGAATATAGTCCAAGTAATAAATGCCCAAGTTTCTTTTGGGTCCCAGTTCCAATATGAACCCCATGTCTCATTAGCCCAGACAGCTCCTGAAAGAATGCCGACGGTTAAAAAGATAAATCCAAGACTAATAATACGAAAACTCCAAAAATCTAATTGTTGAATCAGTTGATACCTATAATAATTTCTAGAAAAACTAAAATTAATGTTTTGTTGTAGTAAAATAGAATTTCTTTCATTTATGTAGTAAAGTACATCAAAAGAAAATAATTCATTTAATAAAAAATTTTTTTTTTTTTTCTTTTTCCAAAAAGTAGGTCCAACTTTGCGAAATGTAATCACTAGAAGAGCTATTGATAATAATGATCCGCATAACAGAGCGCCATAGCCTAATATCATCATACTTACGTGCATCATTAACCACTGGGACTGGAGAGCTGGTACTAATATTGCAGACTGAGGCATTTTGTTTAAAAGACCTGAAGTAGCAAAACCCTGAATAAAAATAACACTTGGCGCAGTTATTGCGTTTAAGTTATTTTCTTGTTTTTTATTAAAATAGGAAACCATATGAATAATTGAAAAAGCCCACGAAAGAAAAATTAATGATTCATATAAATTACTTAATGGAAAATGTCCTGAATAAATCCAACGAGTGAATAATAATCCTGTTATACCAAAAAACGTAATTATGATTCCTTTATCTGATGAATCAAAAAATCCTATGATTTCATCTAAATTAACTAATAAAGTTACAAAATAAATTGTCAGTACAATTGAAACGACCGAAAAAGATATATGAGTTAATATATGCTCTAAAATTGAAAAAATCATAAAAAATTTGTTAAAAATTAATAAATTAATACTAGGTTTTACCCGATTTTAGAAAAAGGAGTCGGGTATTATTTTGATTATAAAACTTATAATATCTCTTTTAGAAGATCTTATGCCGCTACTCGGACTCGAACCGAGATGCTCTAGCACTGCTTCCTAAGAGCAGCGTGTCTACCAATTTCACCATAGCGGCAACTTGTTCAAAACAATATTAACAGGTTTTGATTCAATCGTCGAGATTAAAATTTAAATAAAGAAGGCAATTGATTCAAATTTCCAATTGATTAAATAAATTAAAACTTTTTGAAGTAGGTATTGGTGTTTTAATTAAATTAAGATCTTTTTGTTTTTTTTCTGAGTTATTTAAAATTATTTAAATTCACTTTTTGTTCTTTATATTTTTTCTAGAATACAATGAAAAATGTAACTAAATTCAAGTAGTTGGAACTTCAACCCAAAGACAAAACTCTAAATGCTCTTTATCATTTTTTTTTCTTTTATATGATGAAAAAAATTTCGAAAAATAAAAACTTCTTCAAAACCCTTAGCAATTTTAAATAAAATTAGATTTTCCTAATTGCTCAAGAGAAATAAAAAAAATTATCAAAATATTTTTTTTTATGTATCTTTTTATATTGTACAAACAGTACAAACATAAGATTTTTTGATCACTTAAAGTAATTAATTTCAAGATCTTTTATTTCCTCATTAAGAGGAAATAAAAGATCTTTATTTATTATTGTCTCAAAGTAGTGAAGGTAGTGATGGTAGTGATGGGGAAAAAACGAATCCCCTTTTTATAACTAAAAAAATGTGAACCTTTCTTTTTTATCTATATATTATCTTTTTTTCTTCTTTTGGTTCCTATTTTGTTTTAAATGTGAACCTTTCTTTTTTATCTATATATTATCTTTTTTTCTTCTTTTGGTTCCTATTTTGTTTTATATGTATTTTAACAAATTGGTTTTTAAGTTAGGCTAATTCTAATTATTATAGTGTTTTTTATTTATTTTGCTGTACAAAAAAACTTTTTGAATTACCTGTAGAAAGTGATTTCCCTAACGAAAAAGCTTTCAACGATGTCCAATATCCCTTCCTTTTCCAAATTTTTTTACGAATACGCTTTTTCGAGATAGAAGTACGTTTTTTTGGAACTGCCATTCAAAAATGAAAAAAAAATTTTCAGTGGTATAATTGGATGTCAAAGACATTTATTATTCTATTCTTTCGTACTCCATATCGAGTTATTTTTTCTTTTAAATTTTATTATATATATATTATTTTCAAAACAAAAAATACATTCAAAAGTTTCAAACCCAACTGTTTTTTTTACTTTTTTTTTAACGTTTGAAATCCGTACGAGAGTACTCATTTAAGTAATCTATACTGATAGATTCTATTAGATTCTATTATCAAAAAACTTATAAGATTTCTTCACATAATATGTAAAAAAAACATATCGATTAGAGTAATCTTTCTTACAAATATAAATAAAAAAAGCTCACTTAGTGTACTGGAAGACAATCACTAAATTCCATGATGAAAATCCATTCCTTAACAATCCTAAATAATCAAACTCAAATAACTTTGTTTTAGGGAAAGCTTTTTTTATATAATTAATATTAAGTAATATTAAGTATTTTTTTGTCGTGTAAATCTTTGTTCTATTCTTAATATATGTATATAAATTATTGTAATACGGAATTATAATTCACTTTTTCTGTATCTGCATAAAATCACAATAAATTTTTATTTAGTAGTAATAAAAAAAGACAAATAAATTTTTTTGACAGTAACTTAGTAAGATTTTTTAATCATTTCTAATTTTTTTATTTGAATATATATTTCTTTTCAAAGATTTATGAAGGATTATACTAATTCGAAAACATTTGTATTTAGGTTTGAAATCACGTGCTTTTTTATTGTCCCCTTTGAAAAAAAAAAAAATATATATATATATACAAACCAGTGAATAAGAAATAATAAAATTAAGAATAAAATAAAAAGGATTTTTTATTTTATGGAACATACATATCAATATTCATGGATCATCCCTTTCATTCCACTTCCAGTACCTATTTTACTAGGAGTTGGACTTCTCCTTTTTCCGACAGCAACAAAAAACCTTCGACGCATGTGGACTTTTCTTAGTATTTTTTTGTTAAGTATAGTTATGATCTTTTCACTCTATCTATCTATTCAACAAATTTTTCTAAGTTGCATTCATCAAAATGTATGGTCTTGGACCATAAATAATGAATTTTCTTTTGAGTTCGGTTACTTTATCGATCCACTTACTTCTATTATGTCAATATTAATTACAACTGTTGGGATTTTGGTTCTGATTTATAGTGACAATTATATGTCGCATGATCAAGGATATCTGAGATTTTTTGCTTATATGGGTTTTTTTAATACTTCAATGTTAGGATTAGTTACTAGTTCTAATTTGATCCA
>NC_034379.1:87500-92500 GCF_000004255.2 Arabidopsis lyrata subsp. lyrata | reverse complement strand
CTATCTGATAGAAAAGGATCCCATGATCCTGAACCGATCTTACCTGGGATCGCAAATCCCAAGTTTGTCTATGAAGAGCAGATCTAATTGTATTAGTGTCTATAATTGATTTCTTCTGTGTAATACTAATTGATAGGGCCTCATTGGTAAGTGCTACAAGATCTCGTGCACTGGAACCCATGGTTATAGACTCGAATCCATTAGTATGGAACATTTTCTTTTCCAAGTGAAATCCCCTAGTATAGGAAAGAGTGAAAAAGTGCTTTCGTTGTTGTGGAATAAGAAGCCTTCGTATTTTAATGCATGTATTTAATTTATTCGGGGCTATTAGAGCGGGATCCACTTTTTGGGGAATATGAGTCGAAGCAATAACAAGAATATTTCTAGTGGAACATCTTTCATAATCCCTGGAGAGAGAGTTCACCAATAGACCGAGGGCTAAGTAACTCGACTCATTCACATCAAGATCATGAATGTTTGGAATCCATATTATGCAAGGAGACATTGCTTTTGCTAATTCGAATTGAAGGGTGATATAAAATCGGTCTATTTCCGACATCATATCCATAGTTAGCGCATTCATCATAGTTAGAAGCTCCAGCTCCGTATCAAGTTCACGATCAATATCGTTACTAGCATCAATATCGTCACTATCATCAATATCGATATCATCAATAAAAAAACCTTTCGGCTTGTTATCCAGGAACTTGTTCAGAAATACTGTAATGAAAGGAACATAGGAGTTTGTCGCTAGGTATTTGACCAAATAGGATCGTCCAGTTCCTATAGAACCTATCACTAAAATACTCCTAGAGGGGGATAGGGCTAAGCGGAGCGAAAAGGGTTTTCCATGAGACGGGAAATGAAAACTATTAGCCCCACACGAAGTTTGTGAATAAGTGATTGTCTGATAATGAGCAAGGAATATCCGTCTTTCTGCTAAACAGGATGTATTGAACTCATAATTCATTAGATACTTTTTATGAATGTCAACTAAGTATCGTAAGTAAATTGTTCCCGGTTGTTCAATCATTTGATAACCAGAGTCATTCTTTGATAAATGATCACTATGAGTCAGACTCAATAGAATTTGATCAATCCTTTTTTCTGCCCTTAAGGTGGAGAACTGAACCAAGAATTCTCTTTCTTTATCATCAATCGAATCACTGTTCGCGACCCAGGATTCTATTTTATCATCAATCCAATCACCGCTCACGTTTTTTCTTTTTCTTATCAATGAATAGATCTCTTTACTTGTATGACTTAGATGTCTCGTATTTCTCGAAAAAGTGATTCGATTGATGGGATTTGGTATGATACTTATGAGATCGATGATATCGATGAAATTTATTTTCAAATCTTTCTTCTTAGAACGTATTGATTTGACCCCATAAGCGGGATCACCACCCCATAGCATGTTGCCGCCAGAACCCCGTATTTCTTCTAGACAATCTCCTAATTGTTCCAGAGCAACTAGAAAAAGATTCTTTAACCAGAAAGAATTCAGTTCAGATGTAGGATACCTATCCAGAAGTTTTCGCAACTCAATCATGTATGATGGAATCATCAAAGATTTGATCTTTTCGAACTCTGTCTGTAACTCACTATAGGCTCGGGAAACAAAGAGAAGATGTGTACGAACGATATATCCAGCAACAAGAAGAAGGAAAAGGATTGAATAGAGGACCTCACGAACATTTGGCGATCTCAGATGTGTCGATATCAATGATGACTCATTATTTCGATGAATCATTTCTTCGGACAGAAGAAGATTATGTAAAGACTTACTCGAAATCTCACTTATCAGATTCCTTTGTGGAAGACACAATTTTTTCTGAAGAATTCGCCATGATATATCTAATCCATGCATAATATCATGAAAAATGGATACAAATTTTTGACTGCTACTTAGTATCCGCAATAGGTCTGAAAAAGTATCTAAAAATATCAAATTTAGATATTTGTACCCTGTCGAAGTAAAGAACCATGGCATATATGTTTGGAATAGATTCCATTTTGAGAGAGTTGAAAAAGCACTATCTCGTTGAAAGGTTCTATCCATCTGCCCTTTGTCAACGCATTTTTTTAGGCAAAGACTCCGTTTTTTCCTCTGTAAATATTTCTCAGAACATGGAGTGTGAATCAAACCCATGTTTGAATTGAAATTGAGATACTGATGCAAGCTCTTCTCTTCTGAATCGGATAGATTCATATCTGAAAGAGTTTGACAATACGTTCTTTCAAAATTGACTCTTTGTCCCTCTATTAGAGGTGTTCCAGAAATGTCTGCAATCGAGTAAATAGCTCTACGAACTAATGGATCGGATCGAATTGGAAAATAGAAAGATTTGTACAAGTTATACCTTTCGTCACCACTTTGTGGAAAATCGTTAGATATGAATATGTTAGATACCTGTGACTCGATTGACGAAGGTGAAATAGTATCTCTCTCCAAAAAAGCATGTTTTTTTTTACCACCGCACGAAGAAAATATTTTGTTGTGAATGAACAAGATAGTGAGGAATTGTCCATACGTAAAATCAGAATTATTGAGACGGGCCTTTTCCACATAAAAAGGGAATCTTTTGTTACAATAGAAGCAGAAGTGATGTGGATTATTCAAGAATCGAAGTCGATTTGCTTTAGAAAAAGAAGATATCAATGAACTTCTCTGAAATGGTTTCACGGGATTCAGCCAATTGTCTTGATCGTGGGATACGATTGAGAAATAGGAATCCGTGTTATCAAAAGATTTCCTGCGATTCTTTCTAGTATGGAATGAGTCAATCATCCACTTTGGTATTTTATTGAACAAAAATGGTGATATTGTTCCTCCATTGATCAAGAATTTCGATTTTTGAGAAGTATTATGATCATCCAATAAAAAGGGTTTCAACTTTTTCAAATGAACGATTTGAAGACCTATTGATTCTAACAACTGATTGCAGAGTTGATCGTTCGGACCTTTCAATTCATAGATGTGGATCTCAGACCTATGAATAGGGATATTCTCGAAACTCACAAAGAAAAAAGGAAGTGAGTTAGACAAAAAGAGAAGTAACTTGGACAAAAAAAGAAGTAACTTGGACAAAAAGAAACGAAGTAACTTAGACAAAAAGAAACGAAGTGACTTAGACAAATCTTTTTTATCAATAACCTCAGACCAATCAATCAAATATTTATTAATACATAATTGATCGAACACTGCTTGAAAACGGCTCTTCCGCTCAGAAACGAAATGTTCCAAATGCTCCTGGAAATTCTTGCTCCCATTGGACCATTTGTATCTATATGCATTAGGATCCCGATTTATGGATCTCTCGGTTTGAGAAAGAAAAATAAGAGGATCGAACCATTTCTTCTGACTCTTTTTCAAATTCGATAAATGTTGGTTGATCGTATCTTTCATTATAGTTCTATGATTCAGAGTATCATTTCCTATTATATCCCTTTGAATTCCATATTCGAAGTTGCGATCAGGTCTCTTCATTAAAAAGAATCGATTCAATACATTTCTTATGTACCCATAGGGACTATATTGGAATTGGATTTGAATCATATTTCGGATCAATCTATATTGATTGACTGCCTCCATTATGTTGTTGCTAGCAAATACCACTCTTTTTGGATCTTCCAAATAATTCCCGCAGGAGATCCGGACCCAATTTTTTCTGATCCTTCGATAAAAAGATTCATTTTCTTCATAAAAAATAGGAGGTAGAACCAATAAAGATTTCTTTTTCGATTCATCCCTGAAGTTGAAAACCTCCTTCAAGAATTGTCTTTGATCCAATCCGTAGGAATCAATAGAAAAGGCAAATCCCTTATGATACACCAGATCCGGCTCGGTTATTGATAGAGTGAATAGATCTGCCATTTCTTGAAATCTCTCTTCTGACCCGTGGCGTAACGTGTATCCCCCCCTCTTCCGTTCATGGAATAGATGAAATAAATCAAAAAATGGATTTTTGTTCAAGAATGAAATCTTATTGGAACTGTCCATATCCAGTTCATCCTTCGGAACCATATCACATCCCAGATCTGATGAAATAGGATGAATTGAGACGGTATTTTGTAAATACGTAATTATCTTGAATATATTAACTATTTCTTTATTTTCCGATCGCCTGGAAGGGACAAAAGAAACATCTTGTTCTTTCTTCAACAATTTCTGATCCCTAGTGGACCTCTCAGTAGGATTCGAACCCAGATAAAGTTCTGACCATCTGTCAGAGAAAAAAGAACGAATGGCTCTTGTAGGATTCCCAAGAAATTCTTCGCTTTCTTCCGGAAGCAGATGATTATTCATTCGCTTCTCACGTTCCGTGAATAGCCGGGGCATTGAGGAATAGCCAGAAAGGTATTTAGGGAATCGGTCTGATTCTATCTCTCTTCCTTCCGTTTGAATAAAGGAAGGATCCAAAAGAATCGATCTTTCTTTTAGTTGTTGAATCTCTCTTTGATTGATCAATGTGTGATAGTGATATTCCGAATCCTCATTACTAATGGAATCGAAAGGATCTATGAATTGATCAGAAGATCCGTTCAATTGGCTAGAATCCGTTACTTGAACGAAACTAGATCTTGTAGAATCATATTGAATATTTGACGATACGTTTCGTACCTTGCTAAAAAATCTATCCTTGTTTACCAACCACACATTGTCTAACCAAATCCAATTCTCTCTCGATAATTTCCTAAAAAAATCCGATTCGTGCGGATTCTTCCCCCAACTAACGAAGAGATCTTGGTGGAATTGCCACATATGAAATTGAGCACAATTTTGCAAAGAAATAGCCCACTTGTTTCTCGAGAAGAGATGGGAAACATGCTCAATATCATTTGATTGAATAGTTGACCCAGCTCCTTGTTGTTTGAAGAAACCCTCCACTTCAATTGGTATTTTTTCACGAAAAGCAAACATGAGATAACAAATCCAGTCTTTCACTAAGATTTCGAATAGCTGTCCCGAATTAAAGTTGATTATGTTTCGCCTCTTA
>NC_034379.1:42500-82500 GCF_000004255.2 Arabidopsis lyrata subsp. lyrata | reverse complement strand
ACAAATTAAAAAATGAAATTCCCAATTTCATATAAGAGCTCCATTGTAGAATTCGGGCCTAATGATTAATCAAGAAGCGATGGGAACGACGGAACCCATGAATATAGAGGATTCTATTGAAAAACAAATCTTAGTAATTCATTGGACAGGATGGCGGAATAAACCAGAAACTTTATTATCTAGTCTTATTTTTATTCAGAGATCTCCTGGGATAAACATCAAACTTAATATAGATATTGAAAGAGTAAATATTCGCCAGCGAATCTTTTTTTTTTTAATAAAAGTAATAAAATACGAAAAAAAATTTAAAAAGATAAAAGAAAATAAGGATTTGTTAGAATATTCTAACGCTAATAAAAACGACATTCGAGATGATGATATTACGTTATTTTTAAATAAATAGAATTCATCTTGGATTCGATTTCGAAAAAGACATACACAAATTTAGAAGAGATCAGATGAAATTTAATACCATGATTAATAGAATTAATCATTAACTACATCTATATCTTAATACAAGCTTTTTTATTCCTTTTATTCGCGAGGAGCTGGATGAGAAGAAACTCTCACGTTCAGTTCTGTAGTAGAGATGGAATTTCTAATTTAGAACCATCAACTATAACCCAAAAAGAACCAGATTTCGTAAACAACATCGAGGAAGACTAAAAGGAATATCTTCTCGTGGGAATCGTATTTGTTTTGGCAGATATGCTCTTCAAACACTTGAACCCGCTTGGATCACATCTAGACAAATAGAAGCAGGGCGACGAGCAATGACACGAAATGTACGACGTGGTGGAAAAATTTGGGTACGTATATTTCCAGACAAACCAGTTACAGTAAGACCTGCGGAAACGCGTATGGGTTCTGGGAAAGGATCCCCCGAGTATTGGGTAGCTGTGGTTAAACCAGGTAAAATCCTTTATGAAATGGGTGGTGTACCCGAAAATATAGCCAGAAAAGCTATTTCAATAGCGGCATCAAAAATGCCTATAAAAACCCAATTCATTATTTCTGAATAGGAATATAGAATGAAAAAGCTAAATAACATTTAAGGATAAAAAGATTATCAATTTTATTTTTTTGACAAACAATATTTTTTTACTTCGTCCTTTGCATTAAAAGAAGAGATACAAAAAAAATGATATGATTCAACCACAAACCTATTTGAATGTAGCAGACAACAGCGGGGCTCGAGAATTGATGTGTATTCGAATAATAGGAGCTAGTAATCGCCGATATGCTCATATTGGTGACGTTATTGTTGCTGTAATCAAAGAAGCAATACCAAATACTCCTCTAGAAAGATCAGAAGTGATTAGAGCTGTAATTGTACGTACTTGTAAAGAACTCAAACGTAATAATGGGACGATAATACGATATGATGACAATGCCGCAGTTGTCATTGATCAAGAAGGAAATCCAAAAGGAACTCGAGTTTTTGGGGCGATCCCACGGGAATTGAGACAATTAAACTTTACTAAAATAGTTTCATTAGCTCCTGAGGTATTATAAGATCTAAATATCGATAGTTTAGTATAGGATTAAAAAAACTGGTATTGAAATAAAATTAATTAATAGATTGTGTATCACGCATATACCCTTAATAATAAAATATTAAGAATTTAATTCATATATTAATATATAATTCGTCTATATCTATATATAAATAAAAGAAAAAGAACATGTTGATTATATCAAAATTATAGAACAATAAGGAATTTTAACTTATCATGGGGAAAGACACTATTGCTGATATAATAACCTCTATACGAAATGCTGACATGAATAGAAAAGGAACGGTTCGGATAGGATCGACTAACATCACCGAAAGTATTGTTAAAATCCTTTTACGAGAGGGTTTTATCGAAAACGTAAGGAAACATCGCGAAAGCAACCAATATTTTTTGATTTTAACCCTAAGACACAGACGAAATAAGAAAGAATCCTATAAAACGATTTTAAATTTAAAGAGAATAAGTCGGCCGGGTCTACGAATCTATTCTAACTCTCAACGAATTCCACGAATTTTAGGCGGAATAGGAATTGTAATCCTTTCGACTTCTCAAGGTATAATGACAGACCGAGAAGCTCGACTAAAAAGAATCGGCGGAGAAATTTTGTGTTATATATGGTAATCCTTCTAATATAAAAATTACATATCTGGAACTTACGATTTGTGAAAAAAAGGGGGTTGTGTAATACCACCCCTGTTCAAAAAAGTTTCGGATGTTTTACTTCGAATGAAATTAAAGAAAAAATGAATTAATGAAAGTTTTCTTTCTGAATCACTTCCGAACGGCATGGTTCGATTTTGTTTAGATACTAAAAATTTTTTTTTAGTTCATGCTTCTGAAAGGATTCGACATATTTTTGTATAGGTATACCTATAGGAGAAAAAGGTAAAATTTTTAGTAAGTTCTTAGGTATAAGTTAATCAGGGGACAGCCATTTTCTAGACTCCATAACAAGGATTCAAATAAGTAAGTGGTTTTTTCAATTTCAACCATTCCTTTCACGAAGATACAATTCAAGATTCAAAAATATCAAGAAACCTTTTTTTCGTCCACCAATAAATATATTCACAGAATTAAGGAATAACAACTATGAAAATAAGGGCTTCCGTTCGTAAAATTTGTGAAAAGTGTCGACTAATCCGCAGGAGGGGACGAATTATAGTAATTTGTTCCAACCCGAGGCATAAACAAAGACAAGGATAATCTTACTAAAGGAACTAAAGTAAAGGAAAAGGCACTTCCAAAGAGTTGGAAAAAAGGGTCTGTTTTGACATGAAATGGATATATCCATATATTTCTTGTGAAATGAAAAAATATGGCAAAACCTATATTAAGAATTGGTTCGCGTAAAAATACACGTAGTGGTTCACGTAAAAATGTACGTAGAATACCAAAGGGAGTTATTCATGTTCAAGCAAGTTTCAACAATACCATTGTGACCGTTACAGATGTACGGGGTCGGGTGATTTCTTGGTCCTCCGCGGGTACTTGTGGATTCCGGGGTACAAGAAGAGGAACGCCTTTTGCTGCCCAAACCGCAGCAGGAAATGCTATTCGAGCAGTAGTGGATCAAGGTATGCAACGAGCTGAAGTAAGGATAAAAGGCCCTGGACTCGGAAGAGATGCAGCATTACGAGCTATTCGTAGAAGCGGTATACTTTTAAGTTTCGTACGAGATGTAACCCCTATGCCACATAATGGTTGTAGACCCCCTAAAAAAAGACGTGTATAGAACTAAATAAAGGCTGAAAGGGTTTCAAGAGAAATAAACGATTCAATGATCTGATCAAATAAAATTACTATGGTTCGAGAGAAAGTCAAAGTATCTACTCGGACACTACAGTGGAAGTGTGTTGAATCAAAAAGAGACAGTAAGCGTCTTTATTATGGACGCTTTATTCTGTCTCCACTTATGAAAGGTCAAGCCGACACAATAGGCATTGCGATGCGAAGAGCTTTACTTGGCGAAATAGAAGGAACATGTATTACACGTGCAAAATCTGAGAACATACCACATGACTATTCTAACATAGTAGGTATTCAAGAATCAGTACATGAAATTTTAATGAATTTGAACGAGATTGTATTAAGAAGTAATCTATATGGAACGCGCAACGCGCTTATTTGTGTCCAAGGTCCTGGATATATAACTGCTCGAGACATAATTTTACCGCCCTCTGTAGAAATCATTGATAATACACAGCATATAGCTACCTTAACGGAAACAATAGATTTGTGTATTGAATTAAAAATCGAGAGGAATCGCGGATATAGTCTAAAAATGTCAAATAACTTTGAAGACAGAAGTTATCCTATCGATGCTGTATTCATGCCTGTTGAAAACGCGAATCATAGTATTCATTCTTATGGGAATGGGAATGAAAAACAAGAGATTCTTTTTCTAGAAATATGGACAAATGGAAGTTTAACTCCTAAAGAAGCACTTCATGAAGCCTCCCGGAATTTGATTAATTTATTTATTCCTTTTCTACATGTAGAAGAAGAAACGTTCTATTTAGAGAACAATCAGCATCAAGTTACTTTACCCTTTTTTCCTTTTCATAATAGATTAGTTAACCTAAGAAAAAAAACAAAAGAACTAGCCTTTCAATATATTTTTATTGACCAATTAGAATTGCCTCCCAGAATCTACAATTGTCTCAAAAAGTCCAATATACATACATTATTGGACCTTTTGAATAACAGTCAAGAAGACCTTATCAAAATTGAACATTTTCACGTAGAAGATGTAAAAAAGATATTAGACATTCTAGAAAAAAAATAGAAAAAGCATTTCAATTTCAAATTGAAATGGATTTTAAACCTTCAACGTAATTTCGATTTTCCAGTCGAACCCATTTTAATTAATTAATTAAATTAATTAGATATGTATCTAGGGAGAATTCATTTGGAAATGACTACTCCCTAGATACCCACGTCGTTTATTTTACAATTGAATAAATTTAATTAAAAAAGACCTAAAGTTAGAGATTTATCAATCGGTAATGTTGCTCCAATACCTAACCACAGGGCCGCCGCGGTGCCAATCAAAAAAACGGTTGTCGCTACTGGACGACGAAATGGATTTTGAAACTTATTAACATTTTCCAAAAAGGGTACGGTTAATAATCCCGCTGGTACTGAAACCATTAAAAGAACACCCAATAATTTGTTAGGCACTGTACGAAGTATTTGAAATACAGGAAAGAAATACCATTCAGGTAATATTTCCAAAGGAGTTGCAAAAGGATCCGCAGGTTCACCAATCATTGATGGTTCTAAAACCGCTAAGCCTACGTTACAGGCAATGGTACCAAGAATGACTACTGGAAAAATATATAAAAGGTCGTTGGGCCATGCGGGTTCCCCGTAATAATTGTGACCCATACCTTTAGCTAATTTAGCTCGTAATACAGGATCATTCAAATCTGGTTTTTTTGTTATTGGGATAGGTGAATTCTTATGGATCCATCCCCCGAGGGAACCGGACATGATAATTTTTTATCATCCGGCTCGAGCAAGAATTAACCAAACTAAATGAATACATACAAAAAATATAATTTAATATGTAAAAAAAGAATTATCCGATTCCAAAGTTATTGCAACTAAAGATTCCAGAAATTCCATTCTTACAGGTAAATGCTCAACACCCACGTAAGCTTAAAAAAATTAAGTGCTTTCTGGGTCGTCTCATACCTTATAAATTTGTCCTTAATCTCAAAAATTATATCGAGATTTTTCAAATACAAAGGATTTACTTGTTACTAATGGAGTCTACCCTCTACTCTTCATTAGATCCTGTATTCACTCCGATAGTATCATAAATCGAGTCGATGCAGAGAAAATGAATGCATTTACATACTATTAATTATTTTCTTTTAATTATTTTCTTTTTTTTAGTCCAAAATAACTAAAAACATAATCAGGATTATGTTCCATCCCTTAATCTACTGGATTTTACGGAGCCCACTCATCCACGGCAGCGTCGGGTATGATCATAGAAAAGATTCTCTTAAAGTGAACCAGCCTATCCCCTGTATGGGGCTTACACAGTGGTTGGAACAAAGACACATTTGGTTGTGAATTCCAATGTAGCAGATAAAGTCATATTTCTGCACGGCCCGATCAATAGTTCAAGTCACACACTCCCATAATCCATTATCTCTTCATAGAATTCCCTTCAACTTTTTATGTCAAAAAAATAATAAAATATTGTGGAGTTGAAGGGAAATATCCAAATACATGTCTTATTTTTTTAATAATCCATATTTATAGCAATAAAATACTATCGTTCCTTCACCAAGTAATAAGTAAGTACAAATATCTAGAATCTATATTATTTATAAGGGACCAGAAATACCTTGCTTACGTATCATTAGGAAATGCATTAACATAAAGACGGCCGTAAGAAGAGGTAATACAAAAGTGTGTAAACTATAAAAACGAGTCAAAGTGGATTGTCCAACACTAGCACTTCCGCGTAATAATTCTACAAGAGGTGATCCTATTACCGGAATAGCGTCAGGTACACCTGTTACAATTTTGACTGCCCAATAACCAATTTGATCCCAAGGTAAAGAATAACCTGTTACACCAAAAGATGCGGTCAATACACCCAGAACCACACCAGTAACCCAAGTTAATTCGCGAGGTTTTTTAAAACCACCGGTGAGGTATACACGAAATACGTGCAGGATCATCATTAGGACCATCATACTTGCCGACCATCGATGAACTGATCGGATTAACCAACCAAAGTTAGCTTCAGTCATTATATATTGAACAGAAGCAAAAGCTTCAGTAACGGTTGGACGGTAATAAAAAGTCATAGCAAATCCCGTAGCTACTTGTACTAAAAAACAAGTAAGGGTAATTCCGCCTAGACAATAAAATATGTTGACATGCGGAGGAACATATTTACTAGTTATATCATCTGCAATCGCCTGAATCTCAAGGCGTTCTTCGAACCAATCATAAACTTTATTGAGATAGGTAAACCAAGGTTACTCCCCCTCCAAGAACTGTATATGAGAATTTCATCTCGTACAGCTCAAACAAAAAAAGACCTAAATACTGATTGAAACAGATATGGAATATAAAGTTTTAAACTTGTCTCTTATTCAATATTATTTAAAGATATGAAAGAGTCAAAATGCGAAAGCTCGTCTTTGTGGTTAAATGCCAAAAAATCAAGTAAGCTCATTCGTCTTTATGTTGTGTTGATCGTTACAGGCCTCTTGAATCTTCTAGATTACCTATCTTTATTGTCTTTTTTATTTGGTATTTGTATGGAACGGGGATAGGGATTTCTTCTTGTTTTCTTTATTATTGATAGGAATTCTCTTGTTAAGACCCTACTTAACTAATCAATTGAAACCTCAGATTCATACGAGAACCACGATAATTCAATGAAACCTTCAAAGTCCAAAGTTCACTGAGTGAGAACCATTGGATCATCACTTATTCAATCAAAAAAATAGCTATAATGACTAAAAACATAAAATACAAAGAAGCGTTTGTCCTTTGATCCAAATAAGAGTTTAAAAGCAGAAAAATTTTTTGATTTATTAAAGTTTATAAGATAGAACGGAAAGAAGTCCGGCTACGAGGTCTGAGTATTAAGTATGAATCATAGTTCGAATACTTTGTGATCTATTTGATCTATTTCGTGCTCCAGATATTCGAATGAATATCCGACGAAGTAAAACCATCTTGATAAAGATGACAGACCCCATTCTCTGTACTATCCATAGGGTCAATTCTAACAAGTCACACACTCATATTCCGGAAATATACAATGCAGAAAAAATTTTCGCGGCCGAACTACCAAAGGAGAATAGGCTAAAGTTGTTAGACCTACATACTTTACGTTTTTGTACCGAGCTAAAAGCTAGAACTTCAAGATTCTTCTCAGTCTAATTCACTGAAATTCCATCCAGTAGAACAGAAGAATTATAAATCTCCAAAATAATAGATAGGAATACCGCAAATAGAGCCATTGCAACACCCATCAAAGGGGTCGTTCCCCATCCAGGAGCTACTTTACCATATTCGGAATTCAATGGTTTCAATAACTTCCCTACAGTAGTGCTTCTTGGACCAGATCTAGAACTATCCTCAACAGTTTGTGTAGCCATAAATCTTATTTTGTATTCATTACGATCTGTTGACTTTGTATACCATTCCGTTGTAAATAAATGATCTTAGCATAGATCCGGTGTGGTCTTTCAATTCTATAATAATGGAAACAGCAACCCTAGTCGCCATCTTTATATCTGGGTTACTTGTAAGTTTTACTGGGTATGCTCTATATACTGCCTTTGGGCAACCCTCTCAACAACTAAGAGATCCATTCGAGGAACACGGGGACTAGTTGACGTAATCAGCCTCCAAATATTTGGAGGCTGATTACGTCAATGAAAATAATGAAAAATTTTTTCATTTTTTAGTTGAAATTTTAGGTGGTTCCCGAAAAAAAATAGCGAAAAAAATTATCCCTAAAGTGGATACTAAGAGAAATGTATAAACCAATGCTTCCATAAATTTGATCGTGGTTTACAATTATAGCTTTCATACCTGTTTTGTTTACTTGGGAGTATCCCTCTGGATAAAGACAGAAAAAGAGTCAAAGAAACGGCAGCGATTTAAATCAAGATTCCTACAGTACCCTACCTATTAAATAAAATAATAAACAGAAACTAGAAGAAAAAAAGCAATGTTGCATCAGACTGCTTGTCGTTTTGTAGTTGGATCTCCAAGTTTTTGGAATGCCCCAAATTCCACTTGAGCATCCAAATCTGGATCAATACCAGCAAAAACATCTCTGAAGAGGGTTCTAGCACCATGCCAAATGTGTCCAAAGAAGAAAAGTAGAGCAAACGAAGCATGTCCAAACGTAAACCAACCTCTTGGGCTGCTACGAAAAACACCATCGGATTTCAAAGTCGCACGATCTAATTCAAAAATCTCACCCAATTGAGCCCGTCTAGCATATTTTTTCACAGTTGCGGGATCACTATAACTCACTCCATTGAGTTCACCACCATAAAACTCAACAGTTACACCTACTTGTTCGACACTATATTTTGATTCTGCCCTTCTAAACGGGACGTCGGCTCTAACAATTCCGTCTCCGTCTACCAAAACAACCGGAAAAGTTTCAAAAAAAGTAGGCATACGGCGTACAAAAAGTTCACGCCCTTCTTTATTCCTAAAGACGGGGTGGCCCAACCATCCAACAGCTATTCCATCCCCATTGTCCATTGAACCTGCTCGGAATAACCCCCCTTTTGCTGGATTATTACCAATATAATCATAAAAAGCTAATTTTTCAGGAATTTTAGCCCAAGCTTCTGATAAACTTTGATTTTCAGCCAGTCCAGCACTAACTCTTCGATATATTTCTTGTTGAAAGTATCCCTGATCCCATTGATAACGAGTAGGACCAAATAATTCGATAGGAGTAGTTGCAGAACCATACCACATAGTTCCAGCAACAACAAAAGCTGCAAAAAAGACAGCAGCAATACTACTGGAAAGAACGGTTTCAATATTGCCCATACGTAATCCTTTGTATAGACGTTGAGGCGGACGAACACTAAGATGGAATAGGCCCGCTAATATACCCAACGTCCCTGCTGCAATATGATGAGAGGCTATTCCTCCCGGAACAAAAGGGTCAAAACCCTCCACGCCCCACGCCGGGTTTACGGGTTGGACCTTTCCGGTTAGTCCATAAGGGTCGGATACCCATATTCCAGGACCATATAATCCTGTTACATGAAATGCGCCAAAACCGAAGCAAGCCACTCCTGAAAGAAATAAATGAATTCCAAAAATCTTGGGCAAATCCAAAGAAGGTTTTCCTGTACGTTCATCACAAAAAATTTCTAGATCCCAATATACCCAATGCCAAATAGCTGCCAAGAAGCACAAACCAGAAAACACGATATGTGCTCCGGCTACCCCTTCGTAACTCCAAAGACCCGGATTCGTTATAGTCCCTCCTGTAATATTCCAACCGCCCCACGAATTGGTTATTCCTAAACGAGTCATGAAAGGTATAACGAACATACCTTGTCTCCACATTGGATCAAGAACGGGGTCGGAGGGATCAAAAACTGCTAATTCATATAGAGCCATCGAACCAGCCCAACCAGCAACCAGAGCAGTATGCATTATATGAACAGAAAGTAAACGACCGGGATCATTCAATACAACAGTATGAACACGATACCAAGGCAAACCCATGGAAATACCCCTTTATCAACGAAAAATAGACACTATGTAACTTTATTGCATTGGAAAAAACTATGCTACGTACCCCCCTTTTTAGGTAATTATTTCGGAGAAAGGATTAATATTTGTTCTATTCTGTTAGTAATAATGGAACAATTCAATTCATAGAAAAAAGGGAAGCGGATCTATTCTATATCCGATAAGTACCAATATGCAATGGGGGTGAATCCTATTTTATATGAACCAAGATAGCTATTATTGTTGATCATTCAGAAGCCCGTTCGTAAAAAATTTCCTTTAGTTTTATTCATTCTCTCTTACTTTACTTTTATTTTATATTTTATTTTAGCTTATTCAACTTATGTATTAAATATCATTAATTTAAATATGATTAATAAAGTAGGAAAAAAGGATAATAGTATTAAAAACCGAAACCCCAATTTTACGTTTCCACATCAAAGTGAAATAGAGAACTTCATTCTCTTTTTTTTCATTTCATGCCTATTGGCGTTCCAAAAGTACCTTTTCGAAGTCCTGGAGAAGGAGATACATCTTGGGTTGACATATAGTGCGACTTGTCAGATATATCGGGCTATATGGGATTTCCCCATTTTCTCCCTCGATCGAGATATCCTCTGTTTCGCTCAAAAAGATTGATTGAATTTTCAAAAATTTGTAACGCGAAGCGCAAAAAATAAAGTGGAATTAAATGCAGGGAGTATTTAAATTGATATTAGATTATCAAAATTTTTTTATGGTTTACGTGATCGGACTAATAAAATGAAGTATCCAGGCTCCGTTTAGCAAAAACCCAATTGATAATTAATATATAATATTTTTATAATTACTACTTATATGATATGTAAAATTATGATAAAAATTCTATAAAAAAAATTGAAACAGGGCGATCTAAAACTGTTGCTCAAATCAAATAATATAATTCAAAATTTTTTGACTATTTGACAGAAGACATGTGAAAGAAATGAATTGAAAAAAAAAAGAAGGAGTAGTAAAAAAAGACGCGGTATTTGGTTCATTTGTCCTATATGTGCAAATCAAAATCGGGCAAATTTTTCCTTTTACTCGGGGTAGAGCATAAACCTAAAAAATGGAATAAAAAAAGGAAGAAGCCCGTTCAGGAACAAGAAAAAACCATCGCCATTTCAACTGAATCTCGATGAAAAAAAAATATCAATGAATCAAATGAGTCTGACAGGGTTAATCAATCGTTTTATTAGAGGATTATAATATCTAATACAAGGTACAAGGCACCAAAACTAAAATTTTCTTTTACTTTTGGGAGCAAGCCCTTCCGTTATAAGTTAGAAAGAAAAACCCTCTATGAAAAAAGGGGAGGTTGGAATCGACACATTGATTTTTTCACAATTTTTGTTGAACCGTATGCACCAAAAGGTGCCTGTACGGCTCCTAAGGAATAAAAATTTATCCTAATCAACCGACTTTATCGAGAAAGATTATTTTTTTTAGGCCAAGAGGTTGATACCGAAATCTCGAATCAACTTATTAGTCTTATGATATATCTCAGTATAGAAAAGGATACCAAAGATCTTTATTTGTTTATAAACTCTCCTGGTGGATGGGTAATATCTGGAATGGCTATTTATGATACTATGCAATTTGTGCGACCCGATGTACAGACAATATGCATGGGATTGGCCGCTTCAATAGCATCCTTTATCCTGGTCGGAGGAGCAATTACCAAACGTATAGCATTCCCTCACGCTTGGCGCCAATGAGTTTTTTTTTTCTCGAAAAAAATACTATGCCTTCGCCATCGTAAATATGAATTAGTTAAGTAATAATAGCATGGCACTTCGAATTCAATATGAAATTTTTTAGATTAAAAAAAAAATTCGATTATATATTGAAAGAGTAGTATGAGATAAGGAAGAGGTTTTTCAAATGATATCTTACCTATTCGGGCACATTTCAGCGTCACAAACTTTGTTTTCACACCGTACAAAAAAAAAAAAAAAAGACACTTTGGGATTGCTGAATCATAGACGAATCAAAAAAATGATATATAAAGCAACGGAACCATCATAGTATTTTTTTAACTCCTACAAAAAAAAGAAGGATGGTAATTGGATGATTTCTGGATCTGCGTATAATACAACCTATATTTTGTTTTCTTTCGCCAAAAGGAAAGGTCAAAAAAGTCAATTCCATTGTGGAGCCGTATGCAATGCACAAAAAAAGCCTGTACGGTTATTCAATTTTATCTGTTTTTTTTTGTTTTGGTTATCCCGTCTCATTCTGCGAAATAGAAAAACCTTTTCTATTATATCATCAGGGTAATGATCCATCAACCCGCTAGCTCGTTTTATGAGGCACAAACGGGAGAATTTATCTTGGAAGCGGAAGAATTACTAAAACTTCGCGAAACCATCACAAGGGTTTATGTACAAAGAACGGGCAAACCTATATGGGTTGTATCCGAAGACATGGAAAGGGATGTTTTTATGTCAGCAACAGAAGCCCAAGCTCATGGAATTGTTGATCTTGTAGCGGTTCAATAAAAAATAGGAGCGATTTCATGCAAATCTACAATTTCTAATTTTATATCTTTTTAGATTAAAGGTTTAGTTTCATATTCTCTTCAATATAAAAAAATATTGAAGAGAATCTTGAAGAGAAGTAATTCAGAATTAGCCGGTTAGAACTAATCTAAACCAGCCCATTATTTATATGATTCCGTATGCCAACCATTAAACAACTTATTAGAAATACAAGACAGCCAATCCGAAACGTCACGAAATCCCCAGCGCTTCGGGGATGCCCTCAGCGACGAGGAACATGTACTCGGGTGTATGTGCGACTCGTTTAGATCATAGACTGAGACATAAAAAGTAAATTCTTTTTGAAATATCACGGATCAGTACCTGTGAATAAAATAGAATGGACGAACTCGATTCATTATTTAAAAAATATAGATCGTTCATATATTCTATTGTGTCTGAAACTTATGGTTTACATTGGTGCAAATCCAATCAACTCCATTTTTTAGAAAACCCCCAATGATAACAAATGATTATCCATTAAGCGGGGGAAATTTCATTTTTTAGAAAAAAAATTCCACTCTTGAAAGAAAAGAACGGACTAACAGGGTAAATGACCTAATCAATTTTAAAAATGAAATACCGTTACTGTATAAAGGGGATCTCATTGTGAAAGACCTATTACTGGAATATTCATGGGGTAGAGCCAAAGAATGTGAATTGTACAAGTTACCAATAGTATTGATTAATTAAAAGAAGGAGCTCCGGTGTATAGAGAGGACCTCACCGTTTTAGAAGTAACCATAGAAACGATGGAACCCACTATTTATCCAATTCTATTTTTTTATATCAAGGGAATTTCTCCTTTCAAAGCAAAGGAAAATACCTAGCAAAAAATAGTGGTGGGGAAGGTTAGAGTAGCAAAAGCCATTGGAATTTTTTTTATACATTGGAATAATTCGTTTGGTTATTAATAGACTAGTAAAGGGGAAAAGAATAACTAAAAAAAGAATTAGTTATTCATCAAAGTTTGATTTATTCAATGACTAGAATTAAACGCGGATATATAGCTCGGAGGCGTAGAACAAAACTTCGTTTATTTGCATCAAGCTTTCGAGGGGCTCATTCACGACTTACACGAACTATGACTCAACAGAGAATAAGAGCTTTAGTTTCGGCTCATCGGGATAGGGGTAAAAGAAAAAGAGATTTTCGCCGTTTATGGATCACTCGAATAAATGCCGTAATTCACGAAATGGGGGTATTCTATAGTTATAATCAATTCATACACAATCTGTACAAGAAGCAATTACTTCTTAATCGGAAAATACTTGCACAAATAGCTCTATTAAATAGGAGTTGTCTTTATACAATTTCGAATGACATAAAAAAATAAGGGGATTGGAAGAAATCCACGAAAATATTTGAAATAGAGTTCTAAGGAGAATGAGCTCGGGGAAGGTAGAGTAGAAATTAGTATTATAAAAAAAAGTCGTCAAAACAAAACGAGAGTATATAGTCGCGAAAAAACGAGTTATGCTTTTCGACGATTCTTTTCTTTTTTTTTTTTTATGATAGATACAGACGTAACAATCAAATTTTTATTCTTGATTGGATTTTTTGAACAAAACATTAATCTCTTTTTTAATTCCTTCAGATTGGAATTGTTATTAAATTGAAGAATAAGTCTATTTTTTTCTGGTTCTAAGGCTAGTAGTTCTAGGGGTCGACTCACTTCTTTCAAATTGTTTCTGATTATTAAGAAAAGGTAACAAAGATAAAATACGAGCTTGTTTTATAGCAATAGTGATTAATCGTTGTTGTTTTAAAGTCACTCTATTCACCCGCCTAGATAATATTTTTCCTTGTTCACTAATAAATCGACTAATTAAACTCATGTTTCTATAATCAATTCGATCCCCCGATTGGATCGGGGGCAAACGCCTACGAAAAGATCGCTTGGATTTAGTAAAAAGTCGCTTAGATTTATTCATAATTTTTATTTTTATTCCTTATCTCTAAAATCCTATTTTGATCGGATCAAAATAAACACGATTTCTATTTCTATTTCTATATAGAATTAAGAATATAGGATTAGATTTATTTCTATTGATTTATTTGTTTATATATATATATATGTAATGTAATAATATATAGATACTAGCATTATTCCTGTTCTTAAAATAAAAGTTGACATACAAGCACTCAATTTGATCTATTTCTTGATTTCCCAGTGAATTGTATGTTTATAACAATAGGGACAGAATTTTCTCAATTCCAATCGACTAGGGGTGTTATGCCGATTCTTTTGAGTAATATATCTGGAAATTCCCGCGGATTCTTTCTTAATATCATTTCGAACACAACTGGTACATTCCAAAATAATTCTTACTCGAACATCTTTACCCTTGGCCATGAAACCTCCTTTGGATTTATGATTCACCTCAATCTTCTATTTAAATTTTAGGATCCAGAAAGAACAAGAACCAAAAAAATAGAAGCTGTTAACTAAAAAAAATTCTGAAATATTTCGTTGCAATGAATATTTTATTAATTTTTAATTAAATAAAAATAAAATAATAAGTAATACAATGATTTTGTGAAAACTATATTTAAAATCTTTGTACAGTATTTTTTTTTAAGTATCTCATAGGATACTCTTTCCCTAGCAACACTTTTTTTGTTCTATTACTAATTTAATTGGATCCTGAACCCTCGTTTTTATGACCTTTCCCCCCCCCCCCACCTTTTCTAATAAGTTTTTTAGAATAAATTAGAAAAAGTGAGGGGGGGGGATTAGTCCCCGATCGTTGATTATATCTCTAAATTTTTCACCCCTTTCTGATGTTAATAACTAGAATGAAAAAAAGGGAAATGTTAATGCATCTGGAAATAAACGATTAATCTCTATTAATAAACCTGCTAACGAACCGAACCATAGAGTACTTAGTACCGGTGCTACGGAAAGATATGTTTTTAGATCTCGCATTTGAAATCCTCCTTCTTTCTTCTTTATTGTATTACATTATATATAGTAATATATATAACTACAGATGTACATGTAATTAAGAAGTTCTTGTATTTGTATACGTAACTTCCGTCCCCCCGCTTTCAAAATTAGAATTTCAATATTGTCTATGTCTACTAGAACGATCTTATAGATTCCATTTGAAAACGTAAACGCCTATTTATGTAAAATTGAAATTGAGAGAATTTTTGTAAAAAAAAAGTAAATTTTTTAATTATATCTTTGTTATCTGATATGAGAAAAAAAAAAAGACGAAATTAATTTGATATACCAATAAAAAAGAAGAAGGATGTGGAAAACAAGACAGGAATTCTCTACAATGACACTGTAAACCTATTGAAAGGGATGTAGCGCAGCTTGGTAGCGCGTTTGTTTTGGGTACAAAATGTCACGGGTTCAAATCCTGTCATCCCTACCTATTACTGCTCAGAAGAGCAGTAACGAGGTATCTATTTTGATCTATTTTTTTTTAATCGGACATACATTTACATTTAATTCTGAAATTTATGATATACTATGTATGATATAGTATATACGTACAAAATCGAGTCGGGTTAAAGAATGCCCTCTTTCTAGCCTTTTCGTTTTTTATAAAAAAAACAAGAAAAACGCTCTTAGTTCAGTTCGGTAGAACGTGGGTCTCCAAAACCCAATGTCGTAGGTTCAAATCCTACAGAGCGTGATTTCACTCTTGTTTATTAGATTGTATCAAAATTCCACTGTTCGCAAATTACTGAGCAGCAATCTTAATTAGACCTCCCGCATAGGAAAGCAAGAAGGAGGTCAGTAAAAAAAACGAGATGTTAATTAATTAAAAGTCCAACTGATCACCACGTCTGTATTGTAAATAAGCAGTTACGAATAATCCAGCCAAAGTAATAGGAATTAGACCTAAGACGATTCCAAATAAAAAAACTTCAATCATTTGAATTTTCTTTTGTTTTCATTTTTGAAAGGGAGAAAAGAGAGGTACTATCTATTCCTAGCTCTTAATCTGTATTGCCAATGAATCTCAATGACCAAAATTGGGTAATTAACACGGTAAGGAACTATCGAACATATGAAATACCACCGAAATCCTTTTTTATAAAAAAATCTGCATTCAATTAATTTCAAATAAGTCGTATTTTGCTTAGACCAATAAATAGAACTGAGGTTATAGTTAAAGCTGCTAGTAGAAAACCGAAATAACTAGTTATAGTAGGCATGAAGGGACTCAATAAAATATGTTTTTTATACATATGTTTCTAAAGTACTTCCCTAAGTTTCAATTGAAATTTTTTTTTAAGAAATAGAGAAAGATAACTAGTTCCAAGAATTAAAAAAATTCAATTGAAAATTTGTGAATTATCAATCATTATAGGTGGTATGAACAAAAATAGAGAAAGATAAAAAGAACTCAATTCATCGTCTTTGGCATCTGCACTATCTCAGGAGTCAGAATTCACGTAACTAATTAATTGAAAAACTCTTTAAGAAATTAAAAAAAAAAAATAATAATACATAAAAAAAATAACTCTATTATCTAACTTCAGCCAAAACATATAACTTTTTTTGAATTAATATGTAAAAATTTGAAAATAAGTTGTTTGATTCTTTTTTTTTTTTTTTAATTGACCTTAGAACCTAGAATACGCCCCTTTCTACTTTTTTTAAATTGAATTTACTTAAATTTGAACTCATTAGATTAAATAGTAGAGCAGTTTTCTTCATTTAATCTATCGAATGAGACTAAAAAGAAAAGAGGTATCCTACACGGAGAACGAGATTAGTCAAAAAAATATTTATTTATTTTAACTAGATTTTAAAAGATAACTAGATTTTTAAAACTTGTACTTAGCAATTTCTATTATCGTTTCCTTTCGAGGTTTTAGGTTTTTTTCTTTCGAGATTATATAGAAAATAGAGTGAAAAACCCATCACCTTTGTAGTTAGTTAAAGAAAGAAAAAAACCTTTGAATTGTGAATTGAATACAACAAAACAATGCACGCATTACAAATATTTAGTATTTTTTTATTATTTTTATTTGTTGTTCTTTTTAATTGATCCAATCCAAAACTATTCTTCTTTTTCTTGTTACTGCAAATTAATTCCTTAAAATGAAACAAAAAGTAAAAGGAGGGGATCATATTATCATTAAAAAAATCTATTCTACAATTATGCATATGCAATGAAAATCAAATTTATGAATTTTTAATTCAATTAACTTGGGACAATATGAAAATTTCCTTCATTAATTAGTAGAATTATAAACCAACCTCTTGGATTTTCATTTTATCTAATCTTTAGTTTATTTTCTAGTCCAAAACGAATAAAGGATCAAAGCCCCTATAGATTACAGTAATTTGAAAAAGTGGGACACGGTTATACATCGACAAGCAAGAAAAAAAGAAATTATCTAACACCCCATTTCTATACTAATTCAAATTGCGTTGCTGTGTCAGAAGAAGGATAGCTATACTGATTCGGTAGACTCTAAAAATACCCTTGGTACTTTATTGACGATCTCACAAAGATGAAATCTCAGTGAATTTTAATTTACTGATTCATCTTTTACAGAATCGATTCCCTACGAGAATATCTGGAGTTCAGTATGTCTGGAAGCACAGGAGAACGTTCTTTTGCTGATATTATTACCAGTATTCGATACTGGGTCATTCATAGCATTACTATACCTTCCCTATTCATTGCGGGCTGGTTATTCGTCAGCACCGGTTTAGCTTACGATGTGTTCGGGAGCCCTCGTCCAAACGAGTATTTTACAGAGAGCCGACAAGGCATTCCATTAATAACAGGCCGTTTTGATCCTTTGGAACAACTCGACGAATTTAGTAGATCTTTTTAGGAGGACCCAATGACTATAGATAGGACCTATCCAATTTTTACAGTGCGCTGGTTGGCTGTTCATGGACTAGCTGTACCTACCGTTTCTTTTTTGGGGTCAATATCAGCAATGCAGTTCATCCAACGATAAACCTAATTCAATTATAGAGCTATGACACAATCAAATCCGAACGAACAAAGTGTTGAATTAAATCGTACCAGTCTCTATTGGGGGTTATTACTCATTTTTGTACTTGCTGTTTTATTTTCGAATTATTTCTTCAATTAAGAAAAGAGCGTAGAATAATAAAATAAAAAAGAAAGAGTAGTAATTTTCTTATCCCATTCGGATGGATTATATAAAATAATTATCTTTGACTGTTTATGTTTCTAGCATGACCACTCGATGAAATGTGGAGGGAAGCGGGATAAATGGCTGATACTACTGGAAGGATTCCTCTTTGGGTAATAGGTACTGTAGCTGGTATTCCTGTGATCGGTTTAATAGGTATTTTCTTTTATGGTTCATATTCAGGATTAGGTTCATCCCTGTAGAAATTGGATGAGCTGAGTTATAGACGTGAAAACATAAGAACTCAACGGGGCCCGACTCTTCCTCCTTTGTCTGATTCGAGGGGGTCCCGTTGAACTGCTAATAATCAGAACAAATTTTTATCGTGTTTTTGAAAAATGAACTTAATTAGATTAGTAGATTACGAACATATAGTATTTTTTTAACCTTTCAAAGATAGAATAAAAAAGGGGAATAACTTAATTCCCTTTTCCTGCTTCCCCGGCTGACACAATATTTTTTATCATTAGATCTATCATTAAAATTTTAAATTAGGCCTACCTATACTATAATAGAATCGAAATAGAAGTTTTTTCTTATTTTATTTATTTAGTATTTCATCAAAATTGAAAAAAAAAAAAGAAAACTACAAAAAGTAACTACTTTTATATTATTAATTAATAATTCTATATACTATAATAATTATATATACTATTAATTAATATTAATATATATATATTAAAACGTTATATATATAGAAACAGTAATATATATGTAAACTAAGAATAGGATTTTTTAACGAATTGAATCAAGAAGGACAAGATCGACACAAGAAAAGGATGTCTAAAATTCCTTTTCTTGTGTCGAAGACTAGCAAGACAAAAAATACTCCCTATAGTCCCTAAAACTTGTTGTTTCGCCGATTTATGGTTCCCCTTTTTTTCGGCGCGTGTGTTCCTTATCTTATTTTAGTATCTAGTCAAATTTTGCCATTCGAATAAAAAAAAACTCTTGATTATTGATACATTCTATCAATTTCAATTGGTCAATAACGACAGAGTTACATCACACCCCTTCTCATTTTTCAAAGTTTTATTGAAAAATAAATAAAGGGGGGGTAAAGTGAATTCTTCTCAATATACATACTAGTATTAGGACTATGATACAAGTAATTCCTGACATCTAGTCGAAAAGGAATAGCAAATCTAAAGAGAGGCAAAAGGTTTTCATAATTTTTTTGTTCTTTTTTACGAATTTGATAAAGCTAAATAGACAGATCTAAAAATTCATTTCGGATAATTGAACCTTCTCAAACTGTTTCTTTTTAAGAACCAAAAAGATTTGTGCCAAAACAACCGATCCTAAGAAGAACAAAAGGCCTTGGACACGTAATGGATCTTGAAGTACTATTTCCGCATCCCCCTGACCAAATCCACCCACATTAGGATTACTCGTTAATGGTTGATCGAGTTTAATGGATTCGCCCTCTGAAATAAGAAGTTCTAGGCCTCGAGGGATAATATCAATCACTTCGCGTCCATTTGATGCATCCACTATGGTTATTTCGTATCCCCCTTTTTCTTTTCGTAAAATTTTACTTATTATCCCTCCTGCCGTAGCATTATAAACTGTATTGTTACTTTTGCTACCATCAGGATAAATCTGACCCCTTCCCCTGTTTCCACCTACATATATAGGATATTTTAAGAAGTGAACATCTTTATTAGTAGCAGGGTCCGGAGCAAGAATAGGAAAGGTTATTTCACTATATTTTTGACCAGGAACAGGACCTATCACAAGAATATTTTTTTTATTGGGGCGATAATTCTGAAAAGCCAGATTTCCTATCTTTTCTTTCATCTCGGGTGAAATACGATCGGGGGGGGCTAATTCAAACCCCTCCGGTAAAATAAGAACAGCTCCCACATTCAAAGCTCCTTTTTTACCATTAGCTAGAACTTGTTTTAGTTGCATATCATAAGGAATTTTAATAACTGCTTCAAATACAGTATCAGGAAGTACCGTTTGTGGAACCTCAATATCCACGGGCTTATTAGCTAAATGGCAATTGGCACATACAATACGCCCAGTTGCCTCTCGTGGATTTTCATAATTCTGCTGGGCAAAAATCGGATATGCACTTGAAATGGATGCCCAAGTTATTATATATATCATGAGTGAGACAGATATGGAGCGAGTAATCTCTTCCCTTATCCAAGAAAAGGTATTTCTAGTTTGCATGGTCCAATCATTTATCCCGAAAATTTCTACAATAAAGTTAGCTAGGTCGATAATATACTTCCCTAGCCACAATTCTGCTATTTACATTTACTGAAAAAAATCAAATTTTTTTTGTTGAAATATACAAGGAATCCCTCATGGGTAAAAAGAGTAAAGTAAATACGACTTTGATTTTGTTATGATGTATAAGGTACGAAAGATTAAAATTGGATCAGTGAATCTTTTTTTAGTCGTTTATTGCATGATAAATCACTACAAGTGACGGAGATACACGATTTAAATAACGAAAAATCCAATATTTAAAAATTGTATCAAGAATGACTGGAAAGGTAGAAACTAGACCAGATAAAATTTGCTCATAATGAGCAAACCCAAAATCTTTGTAAATATAACCAATCATTAGTTCCCAACCGTGAGGCGAATGGAATCCGATACATAAATCAGTTAATAAAAGAATCGAAAAAGCTTTAATTGTATCACTTAAATTATATAGGAATTCTTGAACCCACGAATTCAGAATAAAAAGCTTTTCCTTACCCCAAAAGGAATAACCACTTAGAATAACGAAAGATATTAGATTTGTCGAGAAGTGCAAGATTGTATGGATACGATACTCATTGTGTATCTTGATGAATTGGATCGTTTCTTTGTGGATTCCTAGACGAAATTGTTGTAAATCGGTTTCTGGGTATTCCTTTATCATTTCATCGAGCTGGAATAGTTCTTCTAATTGTATGAATTTTTCTAGAACACTTTTTTCTTGAATATCATTCAAAAAAGTTTCGCATTGTCTAGTATTCCACCAATTAGTAATCCAAGTTTTCAAACTTTTATTACAGCAGAGAGAGATCAACCAGGGCAAAAAGACTATAGATGTAAAATAAAAAAAAGGAATCAATGCTTTCTTTTTTGCCATTTTGAATCTGTGAATTGTTAATGAACCTACCTCATTTGTTGATTCTATTAGATCTAATATTTCTATCGAGCATGAGTTTCTATTCTAATTCGAATAGAATATAGTGAGCCTATGAATCCATTTTCTCTTTTGCTGTTGATTCAATACTGAGTCTTTGCTTTGAATCTAGAAAGAATACAGAAATAGACTCAGAATACACTTCCAACTTGAATCAAGAACAAATGGGGTTTCCGGGATGTTATTCCCCCTTTTTTCGATCAATACTAATTTCGAAACGAAGAAACTCCTTTTCTTTTCTATCAAATATATCAAAAAAACGAGCATAAAAGAATAGATGAATATTCAATTGAAAAAAAAAGAAAGAAATTCTTTCGTTTTTTCTTCCTACTGCCAAAGCATTTAGTCTTTTAAAATTAATTCATTTCAAAATACTTCAATTGGTACACGCAAGAAGTAAGCCAATTCAGCAGCTTTTTGCTCAATTTCTCGTGTAGTAAAATTCTCATCAGTACGAATTAAAGGAATAGCCCCTTGACCTCGAATTTCCATATAAAGGACACGTCGAGCAGAAACACCCTCTTTAACTTCTATTCTGATGGACTGAATATCTTTCATAAAGAATCGTAAAAAGATGCGACGACTTTTTCCAGGAAATCCCCAACGAAAAATACGCACTATTCCTTCTTTTCGGTCGAAAAGATCATAACCACTACCCACATTCCACAAAATAGTGCACCACAAATAGCAACTAATAAAGAGACCTGCGATCCCATAGAAAGACATCACAATCCCTTGTGGAAAAAAAATGATTTGCTGGGACGGAAATAACGATATAACATTTCTACCAAGATAACTGGAAGTTCCAACCAATAAGAATCCTAATGAACCTAAAAATAGGATAAAGGCCCAGCAGAAATTACTTGTTTTTCGAGACCCCGTTATAAATTCTATCCATATAGATTCTGATCGCCAACTCATATATATTAGATCCAGTTATACAATTTTTTGGAATTGAGAAAATATGACTTTCCTTTTTTTTTTTTCAAAGTAACTCTCAAAAACTCTTTTTTTGTGAACCTTTACCTTAGGAGTAATTCATAGAATTGTTTATATCTAAAAAAATAAAATCTCCTTCCTTTATATGATCCCCTATAGTTATATACATACAAATAAATAGATTGACTGGAATTTCAGACATCGGCCCGACGAGGATCCATTTTTCAAAAGAGCGCAAATTTTTTTACGTTTACACATGCATAAGAGCTTTTTTTATTTATGTTTGTAGGAATCTATGTGTTATACAATATTCTACCAAATGGGTCTTATCGAATCGAAGTTTTTAAAATAAAAAAAGGGGTGATATGATTAGGTCTCAGCCGATCTAAAAAATCTTATTTTTTTGAATATGAAGAAATAAAGAAGCCATTGCAATTGCCGGAAAGACTAGGCCTACTAAAGGCACAAAAATAGAGGGTAAGTTATTGAAAGTTGTCATAAAATGGGTACCTCAATTTAATATTTGTACCTGTTATTGTTATATTCTGAATTCTAAAGATATCTTAGAATATCTTGTATTTTTATTATTTCTATTATATCTATTATATAATTATACTAAGTATCTTTAAGTAAATATATATCTAATACTAATATACAACCTAATAGAAATATATAGAATAGAACCTAATAGAAATAGAATAAAAAAATAGGTACAAGAAACGCCAAACTAAATAAATGGACTTATTCATCTTTCAAAATCAACTATCAACTAGATGTATCATAATCCCCTTGTTAGATTTATTATTCTTTTTGTCTTATATCTTATAAAATATAGTCATTAATAAAGAAAAATTTTTATTCCATTACAAATTTCTACAAAATTGATTAGAGTCTGATCCAACAACAGGGAATTTTCGGGAAATGCAAAAAGATGGAAGACTCTCTATAGATCTGCATCTATCTCTATTTGAATTATCTATACATATGCAAGCAAGGGAGGAAAATGAACTTTTTTTTGTTTGTCTAGTCTAATTTGAACTTCCCCAAAACAAAAATTCACTTTTTATCTTGTTGATAGAGATTTACTGAGTAGTAAACAAGAATATCGATAAAAAAAATGATTTGAAAGAAAAATGAATTTTTAAGGGTTTTCGTTTAATTCTGATAAACTAACCGTTCTATTTTATTTAATTTTTGTTCAACGGAAAAAAAGCATGGAGCTGAAATAACTCGCTCAGAACACCTTTTAAAAGATTACGTGGTACAATTGCATCCAATAAGCCCTTACGTAATAAAGATTCAGCCGCTTGTGAACCTTCAGGCACGGCTTTTTTCAATGTTTGTTCAATTACTCTTTTACCCGCAAATGCAATATAGGCATAGGGTTCGGCAATAATGATATCCCCCAACATACCAAAACTAGCTGTCACTCCACCGGTAGTAGGAGATGTAAGAATTGATATATAGAATAACTTTTTACTTGATTGATAATCACATAAAACCGAAGAAATTTTAGCCATTTGCATCAAACTTAAACTTCCTTCTTGCATTCGTGCTCCTCCGGAAGAACACACTAAAATAAGAGGTAAACATTGATTGGTAGCATACTCGATCAAACGAGTTATTTTTTCGCCTACTACGGATCCCATACTACCCCCCATAAACCGAAAATCCATAACCCCAAGGGCTACCGGAATACCGTTTAGTTGACCTGTACCTGTTTGAACAGCGTCAGTCAATCCTGTAGTTTTTTGAGCAGAGTCAATACGGTTTTTATAAGGTTCCTCCTTCGAATGAAATTTAATGGGATCCGCAGAGACCATGTCTTCATCCATAGGATTCCAAGTACCCGGATCAATCGAAAGCTCGATTCTCTCTGAACTACTCATTTTCAAATAATGTCCACATTGTTCACAAACATTCATTTTGACTTTCTTATACATTAATCCATAACAATTGTCGCATTGAATCCACAATTGATTGTAGTTTTGAGTTATATCAAAATCCTTAGAACTTATTAAATTACTACGATTCCTATTAGTTCTTATCTTGTAATTTTTGCTTTCACGAATCTTTCCACTTTCACTACAAATGAAATTATAAATGTAACTTTCATTGGAATTATTACTATCGCTTAAAAAGTTACTATCAATACAGATGTAAGAACGAAAATAAGAATCAATGCAACTATTAATGTGATTAGTACAATTATATTTAGTATCCTTAATGTAAGGATCATAGTGCAGATCGTTGTCACCTTTAGATCTATTATTCAGATAACTAGAACTACAATAACTATAAAAAAAAATTTCTAGGTCACTAAAATCATTGTCAATCTCAAAAAATTTTTTTTTTTTATCAAAATATATAGAATAACTATTATTATTACTATCCCTAACAAAAAAGGTATCATCCGATATGAAATTGCGAATGTCCTTGGAGCTAACTAAAAGATCAACATTATTGGAATAACTAGAACGCTCACCCCAACCATAAAAGTTTTTATCCATATCATATATAAAATGGTCTTGACTTATAGTAGTCTTTTCACCAGGAGCAAAACTATCCATTGCTTTACTTAGCTCGCCTCTGTATTCCAATTCTCCCTTAGAAAACATAAAATTGAACCACGATTTTTCCATAGAGCTTCTGGCCTCTATTTAAATGAAAATACAATAACAATAGATGAATAGTCATTCAATGAAAAAATTGAAAAATGCAAAATTTTTTTGAATAGTTCATTTTCTATTCAGAGTAAGCAAAACATATCGATGCAATTGCTAAGATTATTAAGTAAAAGTAAAGTAATTGAAATTAATAAATTTCAATTCTAAAAGAAAATAAGGATTTTCTTATATTGTGTAAAATTCTCATAAAAAAAAAAAAGAAATATTTGTTCTTCGCTTATGAATATAAGGATATGAAGAACTTTTTTAGTAAAATCTCGTATACTAATATAAAATATAAAATAAAAAAACTTTTTTTATTCCAATACGGAATGAAAAGAAAAGGACAACATGCAGGATGGGGTAGAAGAAGCGGGGATACTTGGTTCAAGCCCTGACACGAAAGACTATAACACTCCTAAGAATCCATGTTTCGTATAGGATTTCTTGTGAACACTACAATAACAAAATTGTAGTTGTGTTTAATCTTCTTTTTTTTATTGAAGAGTTTTTTTATATCTAGATTTAAGTATGTATCTATAAAAAAAAATAGTATATACAACAGATAAACTCGGCTCAATCTTTTTAGTAAAAAAAAAGATTGAGCCGAGTGCAATTAAACTAATAAAACAAACGTGAATTACTAATCTAATTTATCTACTCTTGGCCATCTAATTTATCGACGGTTGGGAAGTTAAATCTGATCTCTTTCCATACTTCACAAGCAGCAGCTAGTTCAGGACTCCACTTGCAAGCTTCACGGATAATTTCATTACCCTCGACTGCAAGATCACGTCCCTCATTACGAGCTTGTACACATGCTTCCAGAGCTACTCGGTTAGCTACGGCACCCGGTGCATTTCCCCAAGGGTGGCCTAAAGTTCCTCCACCGAATTGTAGTACAGAATCATCTCCAAAGATCTCGGTCAAAGCAGGCATATGCCAAACGTGAATACCCCCTGAAGCCACAGGCAGAACACCTGGTAGTGAGACCCAATCTTGAGTGAAAAAGATACCGCGGCTTCGATCTTTTTCAACATAATCATCGCGCAGTAAATCAACAAAGCCCAAAGTTGACTCCCTGTCTCCTTCAAGTTTACCTACTACTGTACCCGCGTGAACATGATCTCCACCAGATAGACGTAAAGCTTTAGCTAGTACACGGAAGTGCATACCATGATTCTTCTGTCTATCAATAACAGCGTGCATTGCACGGTGGATGTGAAGAAGTAGGCCATTATCTCGGCAATAATGAGCCAAACTAGTATTTGCGGTGAATCCCCCTGTTAAGTAGTCATGCATTACGATAGGAACTCCCAATTCTCTGGCAAATACAGCTCTTTTGATCATTTCTTCGCATGTACCCGCAGTAGCATTCAAATAATGCCCTTTGATTTCACCTGTTTCAGCCTGTGATTTATAAATAGCTTCGGCACAAAATAAGAAACGGTCTCTCCAACGCATAAATGGTTGGGAGTTCACATTCTCATCATCTTTGGTAAAATCAAGTCCACCACGTAGACATTCATAAACTGCTCTACCATAGTTCTTCGCGGATAACCCCAATTTTGGTTTAATAGTACATCCTAATAGGGGACGTCCATACTTGTTCAATTTATCTCTTTCAACTTGGATACCATGAGGTGGTCCTTGGAAAGTTTTAGTATAAGCAGGAGGGATTCGCAGATCCTCTAGACGTAGAGCAGCCAGGGCTTTGAACCCAAATACATTACCCACAATCGAGGTAAACATGTTAGTAACCGAACCTTCTTCAAAAAGGTCTAAGGGGTAAGCTACATACGCAATAAATTGAGTTTCTTCTCCTGGAACGGGCTCGATGTGGTAGCATCGTCCTTTGTAACGATCAAGGCTGGTAAGCCCATCGGTCCACACAGTTGTCCATGTACCAGTAGAAGATTCAGCAGCTACCGCAGCCCCTGCTTCTTCAGGTGGAACTCCAGGTTGAGGAGTTACTCGGAATGCTGCCAAGATATCAGTATCCTTGGTTTCATATTCAGGAGTATAATAAGTCAATTTATACTCTTTAACACCAGCTTTGAATCCAACACTTGCTTTAGTCTCTGTTTGTGGTGACATAAGTCCCTCCCTACAAGTCATGAATTTAGAATTCTTGCAATAAAACAAAACAACAAGGTCTACTCGACATAAATTAGGAATAGATTTAATTAACCTTTTTCACAGGAATCTTTCACAAAATTATCAACTAATCAGAATGATTCTTTATTAGACCATGATATTTGATTCGCCAAATACATCATTATTGTATATTCTTTCATATGTATAGCGCAACCTAATACTTCTTTTTCAAGTTTTGAATCTTTGACTTTTTATAAATCCAAATATTTAATATTAAAATATTAATAAAATCACTCTTGACAGTAATATATGTTGTATATGTAAATCCTAGATATGACAATATGCGGAATTCATCCATGAAAATGAAAAACAAGAGGGTGGGGGGGGGGTTGCTAAAGGGATGAATAAATGGGACGCATAACCGGATATGCTAAAATGAAAATATGAAAAAAAAAGGCTAATGAGATCGAAATAATGAATCATAACTAAAGTTCCGTTTAGAATTCGCTAGATAAAAGATAAAACAAAGGCTTGCCTATTCTATTATGATAAATAAATCAAAGACTTTCCGCAAAAAAATTTTTTATTCATATATTTTTTATTTTAAAACTAGGTTTCAGTTAGTTGAGCTTGAAAATGACTATTCCTTCATTGAATAAGTAAAAAATTGAATTCCACATCCGCTTGGGTGGTACCAACGAAATCGAGCGCTTACTCCCATTTTTTATTGAATTAACCGATGAATTTGCTATCGAAGATTTTTTCTTTATTCGAAAAATTTCGCAACAAAATTTAACATATTTTTTTATTATGAGAACAAATCCTACTACTTCGGATCCAGAGGTTTCGATACGTGAAAAAAAAAACCTGGGACGTATCGCTCAAATCATTGGTCCGGTACTGGATGTAGCCTTTCCCCCGGGCAAAATGCCTAATATTTACAATGCTCTGGTGGTTAAGGGTCGAGATACTCTTGGTCAAGAAATTAATGTGACTTGTGAAGTACAGCAATTATTAGGAAATAATCGAGTTAGAGCTGTAGCTATGAGTGCGACAGAGGGTTTAAAGAGAGGAATGGACGTGGTTGATATGGGAAATCCTCTAAGTGTTCCAGTCGGCGGAGCGACTCTAGGACGAATTTTCAACGTGCTTGGGGAACCCGTTGATAATTTAGGTCCTGTCGATACTCGCACAACATCTCCTATCCATAAATCCGCGCCTGCTTTTATACAATTAGATACAAAATTATCAATTTTTGAAACAGGAATTAAAGTAGTAGATCTTTTGGCCCCTTATCGTCGTGGGGGAAAAATTGGACTATTCGGTGGGGCTGGCGTGGGTAAAACAGTACTAATTATGGAATTGATCAACAACATTGCTAAAGCTCATGGTGGTGTATCCGTATTTGGTGGAGTAGGCGAACGGACTCGTGAAGGAAATGATCTTTACATGGAAATGAAAGAATCTGGAGTCATTAATGAACAAAATCTTGCGGAATCCAAAGTGGCCCTAGTCTATGGTCAGATGAATGAACCACCAGGAGCTCGTATGAGAGTTGGTCTGACTGCCTTAACTATGGCAGAATATTTCCGAGATGTTAATGAGCAAGACGTACTTCTATTTATCGACAATATCTTCCGTTTCGTACAAGCAGGATCCGAGGTATCCGCCTTATTGGGTAGAATGCCTTCTGCTGTGGGTTATCAACCCACCCTTAGTACCGAAATGGGTACTTTACAAGAAAGAATTACTTCTACAAAAAAGGGGTCCATAACCTCTATTCAAGCAGTTTATGTACCTGCAGATGATTTGACTGACCCCGCTCCTGCCACCACATTTGCACATTTAGATGCGACTACCGTACTATCAAGAGGATTAGCTGCCAAAGGTATCTATCCAGCGGTAGATCCTTTAGATTCAACGTCAACTATGCTACAACCTCGAATCGTTGGCGAGGAACATTATGAAACTGCGCAACAAGTAAAGCAAACTTTACAACGTTACAAGGAGCTTCAGGACATTATAGCTATCCTGGGGTTGGACGAATTATCCGAAGAGGATCGCTTAACCGTAGCAAGAGCACGAAAAATTGAGCGTTTCTTATCACAACCCTTTTTCGTAGCAGAAGTATTTACAGGTTCTCCGGGAAAATATGTTGGTCTAGCGGAAACAATTAGAGGGTTTAAATTGATCCTTTCCGGAGAATTTGATTCTCTTCCTGAACAGGCCTTTTACTTAGTGGGTAACATCGATGAAGCTACTGCGAAGGCTACAAACTTAGAAATGGAGAGTAAATTGAAGAAATGACCTTAAATCTTTGTGTACTGACTCCGAATCGAATTGTTTGGGATTCAGAAGTAAAAGAAATCATTTTATCTACTAATAGTGGACAAATTGGTGTATTACCGAACCACGCGCCGATTGCCACAGCTGTTGATATAGGTATTTTGAAAATACGCCTTACTAACCAATGGTTAACGATGGCTCTGATGGGCGGTTTTGCTAGAATAGGCAATAATGAAATCACTATTTTAGTAAATGATGCAGAGAAGAATAGTGACATTGATCCACAAGAAGCTCAGCAAACTCTTGAAATAGCAGAAGCTAACTTGAGAAAAGCTGAAGGTAAGAGACAGACAATTGAGGCTAATCTAGCTCTCAGACGAGCTCGGACACGAGTCGAGGCTCTCAATACGATTTGATTTTGTAACTAGCTGACGTGTAAAAAAAAAAAAAGAATGTATAAAAAAAATAGGATCGAAAAGCGAGAAAAACAATAAAATAAAAAAAGCTGGTTACAAAAACTTATTAGACACCATTGATCATGGTGTCTAATAAGTTATACCTACTATTGGATTTGAACCAATGACTCCTGCCGTATGAAAGCAATACTCTAACCACTGAGTTAAGTAGGTTATTTATCATCGTAAAGAGAAGGAAAGGGGATACCTATCACATCGATAGGATTATAAATCCAATATTATTTCTAAGCAATACCAATAAACAACGAGATCAAAGAGATATAATGTTCAATCATGTAATATTAATCTTGACAAGAAATTATCTACATGATAAGATAAAATGTGTATCACAAACACAAGGGCTATAGCTCAGTTAGGTAGAGCACCTCGTTTACACGTGCGCCAAAGTTTTTCAGAGGAGTCCATCACGCAATCAAACTAATTGATTGATCTTATTAAGAAATCGATGTCTTACTCCATGACTTTTTTTTAGGAAAAAAGAGGAGAACAACAGCCTGACATTAGGTCCTATTAAAGTACCCCGTTAGGTAGGGAATGAATAGAACCCATCATTGATTTGAGATATTGATAGGGTGAATACCCAGTCTACTCAATGCTAGGTAGAATGAGTATAAGGAACTCAAAAATAATCTTTTCGTCCTATGAACCTTAAGGTGTATCAAGTTTCATGTTTGATTTTTTAATCAGGATGTTAGAGACTATATTTAACTTAAGTTGATCTAGACCAAAAGCAAACCTACGTCAAGAGAACCCTTTTTTGAAACACTTTGGTAGTTCTTCTGTATTGTATTAGAATTTAAAAATAATCAATCAGAGTACTTGGAACCATTTCTTATCTTTTTTTTAAGAAAAAATATGGTAGACTAACTGATCCAAAGATCAGTTAATGAAAGAGCCCAATGCAAAAAAAAATGCATGTTGGGTCTTTGAAAGAGTTCGAATCATTTTGATAATAATAAGTTCGAACTCTTTTACCGAGCAGGTCTACGGTTCGAGTCCGTATAGCCCTAACTAAGAAATTCATTCTAATAAATCACATTAAAATCCAAATAATTGGATAATTTTTTTTACTTTTTATTGTATTCTTTATTTATAACAGGTTACTTTTAATTGCTCGGTTCATAAAAAAAATTTTCATACCAAAAACCATAAGTCCTGGGGATCGTTCAGAATAAAACGGAAAATTAAATTTTATTTCAATGGAGCCAACCACTATCTATCGATATATCTAGATAGATACTTTTTTCTAATTTTTTTAATTTAGAATCAACTTTTTTCTTCATTAATTTTCATAGTTGTAATTTTTTTATATGAATTTTCCTCGTTCACTAGCTACAATCAAAAAGTTCCTAAGACTTTCTTTTTTTGTATCCCCACCCAATCTTGGTTACTTTTTTTATGACACGGCCTTGTTTAAAAATAAAAACAGAAATCTAATTAAATTCAACCAAAATTAAATCTATCTAATACTAAGTAAGATGAGTATGGTAAAGTCTTACTGGATTTTTTGATACGTCATCATTTTAAAAACGAAGAGATTTTTCGAAAATGTTTTTTTAAACATAAACAGAAATAAAAAAAAATTACTAGTTATTAATCAGATTAATATTATATTATTAATATTAGAAACTATTAGTAATAGAAACATGGAACTATTAAGTAATAAGTGTACTGAAAATACGAAATTAATAAATCTTAAAATGAGACGTCTACCACAGCAACCAAACGAAAATAAATGATTCGATTAACCTGAATTTTTTTTTGACTCAAGAGTTCTATATCCCTTGCCCAATCCACTCCGATTGGAATTGACTAAGCGGGTATTTTTTCCACATTCATAGGAGTTCGTCTATGTTTCTGCTTTACGAATATGATATTTTCTGGGCATTTTTACTAATATCAAGTGCTATTCCTGTTTTGGCATTTCTAATTTCCGGAGTTTTATCTCCAATTAGGAAGGGGCCGGAGAAACTTTCTAGTTATGAATCAGGTATAGAACCGATCGGGGATGCTTGGTTACAATTTAGAATCCGTTATTATATGTTTGCTCTAGTTTTTGTTGTTTTTGATGTTGAAACTGTTTTTCTGTATCCGTGGGCAATGAGTTTCGATGTACTGGGGGCATCTGCTTTTATAGAAGCTTTCATTTTCGTGCTTATCCTAATTCTTGGTTTAGTTTATGCATGGCGAAAAGGAGCATTGGAGTGGTCTTAGTTCGTTTCCCGAATACTTGTACAATAAAAAAAAAAAAAAAAAAGTAAAAAAAACCATTGAAACAATTATGAATTCCATTAAGTTTCCCGTACTTGATCGAACAACAAAAAATTCCGTTATTTCAACTACGTTAAATGATCTTTCAAATTGGTCAAGACTTTCCAGCCTATGGCCGCTTCTTTATGGTACCAGTTGTTGTTTCATTGAATTTGCCTCATTAATAGGCTCCCGATTTGACTTTGATCGTTATGGGTTAGTACCAAGATCGAGTCCTAGACAGGCGGACCTTATTTTAACAGCAGGTACAGTAACAATGAAAATGGCTCCTTCTTTAGTGCGATTATATGAACAAATGCCTGAACCAAAGTATGTTATTGCTATGGGAGCGTGTACAATTACGGGGGGGATGTTCAGTACCGATTCTTATAGTACTGTTCGAGGAGTTGATAAGCTAATTCCTGTAGATGTCTATTTGCCGGGTTGTCCACCTAAACCAGAGGCTGTTATAGACGCTATAACAAAGCTTCGTAAGAAAATAGCTAGAGAAATCTATAAGGATCGAATTAGACCTCAACAGGGTAATCGGTGTTTTACTACCAATCACAAGTTTTTTGTTGTACGCAGTCCGCATATTGGAAATTATGATCAAGAATTACTCTATCCACCATCATCTACTTCAGAGATCTCTACTGAAAAATTTTTTAAATACAAAAGTCCAGTATCGTCCCACGAATTAGTGAATTAGGGAGGCTTTTAGAGAATAAGAAAAAAATCTTCATAAATTAGAACTCATGGTAAATGTGAAAAACTTAATTTTATATAAAAAAGGTGTGGGGGAAATAAAAAAGATGCAGGGCACTTTGTCCGTTTGGCTAGCCAAACGCGGGCTGGTTCATAGATCGTTGGGCTTCGATTATCAAGGAATAGAGACTTTACAAATAAAGCCCGAAGATTGGCATTCTATTGCTGTAATTTTATATGTATATGGTTACAATTATTTACGTTCGCAATGTGCCTATGATGTGGCACCAGGTGGCCTCTTAGCCAGCGTGTATCATCTTACGAGAATAGAATATGGTGTTAATCAAGCGGAAGAAGTCTGCATAAAAGTATTTACTCACAGGAGTAATCCTAGAATTCCATCCGTTTTCTGGGTTTGGAAAAGTACGGATTTTCAAGAACGGGAATCTTATGATATGTTAGGAATCACTTATGATAGCCATCCACGACTGAAACGGATCCTAATGCCCGAAAGTTGGATAGGGTGGCCTTTACGTAAGGATTATATTGCCCCCAATTTTTATGAAATACAAGATGCTTATTGAATGATAAAAAATGAGCCTTAGCTTCTAGAACTCCAGACCTTCACGGAATATTTGGAATTCGATTCTTTTTTAGATCAAACAAACAGAACAGTTGAGGTCTCGTTGATATTATTAGAGATAGCTTGATTGAAAGATACTTTTTTTATTTCGTAAAAGCCGAGCCAATAGGATGAACTAAACAAAAGAGTTCTGCATTATGAACTTTGTATCGCGCACATAACTTAGTCAACTTTAGTCACATAACTGGGAATGAATAAATAAGATCGGAAAGCAATAAATGAAGGGGGGGGGATACAATTCTATTTCTATTGTATCTAATGAATCTTGGGGTATTTTTGCCCTTCAACTATAGATACTATAGTATACTATACATATAGACCTTTTTTTACTTGTTTGATTCAACGGAACTCATTTAACCTTTCCTTTCGGATATGTATTATGTATCAAGTATTATACATTCTTTTTGAACGGCTGGATCCACAACATGAACAAAAAAAGAGAGGGGATAAGGGATAATTGCACTTTTTTTACTAAAGATACGTTTAATTTGAAGAATAGAAACTTATCAAAATTAATAAATCCTATGCCAAGAACCAGATTTGAACTGGTGACACGAGGATTTTCAGTCCTCTGCTCTACCAACTGAGCTATCCCGGCGAAGGATCATCCTCGTTTTACGAATGGTGGCACAAGGATTTTCAGTCCCCCGCAAAAAAGCTATGGCCACCATTACTGAGGTATCATCTACTGAAGTATCATCCTCGTTTTCCTAATGGTGAAACGAGGATTTCGAGTCCTATGCAACTAAGCTATGTCTACCTTTACTGAAGGATCATTATCATATGACACAGGGATTTTCAGTCCCCCGCAATTAAGCTATGTCTACCATTACTGAAGGATCGTTATGATGTGACACAGGGATTTTCAGTCCCCCGCAAAAAAGCTATGTCCACCATTACTGAGGTATCATCTACTGAAGTATCATCTTGCTTTTCCTATTTCCTAATGGTGACACAAGGATTTTCAGTCCCCCGCAAAAAAGCTATGCCGACCATTACCGAAGTATCATCTTGCTTTTCCGAATGGTGACACAAGGATTTTAAGTCCCCCGCAATTAAGCTATGTCTACCATTACCGAAGTATCATCTACTGAAGTATCAGTATCATTTTAATATATGACTTAGGTCTATGTCAATGAAAAGAAACTCAAAAGTAGTAAATTCAAAAAGTTGTGGACCGGGAATTTCTTGGATTTTATAAATAAAAGAAGACTTTCTAAGTTTGAAAATGAAAAATGATATAGATTCTAAATAATTCAAATAAATAATAACGAAAAAAAGGTAAGGTGTCAACCTTTTCGGGGAGTAGAGCTGGGGATAGAGGGACTTGAACCCTCACGATTTTAAAAGTCAACGGATTTTCATCTTACTATAAATTTCATTGTTGTCAGTATTGACATGTAAAATGGGACTCTATCTTTATTCTCGTCCGATTAATTAAGTTCCATCAAGGATCTATCAGACTATGAAGTGAATCATTTGATCAATAAATATTATTTCTTAAACTTCGAATTGATTCACAACATTTCGATTTTGTTTATAAAAAAATAGAAATCGAGATTAAGGTCGTCATTTTTGAGATCGTTTTGTGTTACCTAAATTTATACAATATAGGTTTTTCTCCTTCATCCTTTTTGATTTGAAGTTTCGATCGAAGGATTCCTTTATCAACACAAGGTAGTGAACTCCATTTGTTAGAACAGCTTCCATTGAGTCTCTGCACCTATCCCTTTTTTCGCGCTTTGTAAACTCCGGTTTATTCGCGTAAACCAGGATTTGGCTCAGGATTGCCCATTGTTAATTCCAGGGTTTCTCTGAATTTGAAAGTTATCACTTAGTAGGTTTCCATACCAAGGCTCAATCCAATTAAGTCCGTAGCGTCTACCAATTCCGCCATATCCCCTTTTTTAGGATCTCATTATGATGTCTTTCCTTTTTTTCTTATGCCGAAACCTTGGGATTCATTACATTATAGATACTTATTTTATGTCTTTGTTATCTTCTTTTATTTTTTTGAGCTCCATCCATATTGATTTAGTCTAATCAATAAAGATTCTATCATTTTTGTATTTGCAATTCAATATGGTTATATATTACATAACATATATATGTTCTTCTTTTTTTCATCTTTGTCTTAAATTTTCAGAAATAGTCGAACGGTCGATTCTTTTTTTTTACTTTCATGAAAAGAAATTTATTATTATTATTGAAACTTAGAATTCTACAATGTGCAATGGAAAAAATTCTAAGTCTACTTCGTAAATTTGAAATTCTAATAATTCTATACTATTCTATACTATATAGAATAGATAGATAGAAAAAAATAGATAGAAAAAAAAAAAAAAGATTTCTGATCTAATTAAGATTTTCTTATTTAGAAACTAATGAAATCAAAATTCGAAAGTCAATATACTGCTATATTCTATTAATTAAGGTTATGTTTTATTTATTTAATGATAGTCACTATTTATTTGAGCTATATTCTGTTCTAGAATATATAGAATATGATTAATTCTAAATAGATAAGGAAAAATATTAATAGAATAGTTAATTGATACGATCTAGTAGTTTAGTGAATTTGTATGCATGCGCTATTTTATTTGAGCCCGCTTAGCTCAGAGGTTAGAGCATCGCATTTGTAATGCGATGGTCATCGGTTCGATTCCGATAGCCGGCTTTTCCATATTTTTTCGTTTTTTTACATGATTTTTAATGTACTTTCAAAATCAAAGAAGATTGAAAAGACTTCTTTGACCTTTTTCCAAGAGTTACCACTCCATTTATATTATGTCATATAAACTTCCATATAGGAATATATATTGGCTAAAAGAGTTCGATCTTTGCAAAATAAATAAAGAAAATAAAGGAAAATTTTTGTGATTTATTTGATTTATATATATTGTATATACAATAAAAAAAATCTGTATATTGAGAGAATATATCTTCTTACTCTTTGTATTCCAATAGTTTATTGGAGTGTATTTCACGTCATTTATCATTATCATTTAGTTCAGTTTTAATTTTATTTAGTTTTGTACAATTTCAATAAAAAAAAGGAGTCTTTATGTCACGTTACCGAGGGCCTCGTTTTAAAAAAATACGCCGTCTGGGGGCTTTACCGGGACTAACTAGTAAAAGGCCTAAGGCAGGAAGCGATCTTAGAAACCAATCACGCTCCGTAAAAAAATCTCAATATCGTATTCGTTTAGAAGAAAAACAAAAATTGCGTTTTCATTATGGTCTTACAGAACGCCAATTACTTAAATATGTGCGTATCGCCGGAAAAGCCAAGGGGTCAACAGGTCAAGTTTTACTACAATTACTTGAAATGCGTTTGGATAACATCCTTTTTCGATTGGGTATGGCTTTGACTATTCCTCAAGCGCGCCAATTAGTTAATCATGGACATATTTTAGTTAATGGTCGTATAGTTGATATACCAAGTTATCGCTGCAAACCCCGAGATATTATTACAGTGAAGGATGAACAAAACTCTAGAACTTTGGTTCAAAATCTTCTTGATTCATCTGCCCCTGAGGAATTGCCAAACCATCTGACTCTTCACACATTCCAATATGAAGGGTTAGTCAATCAAATAATAGATAGGAAATGCGTCGGTTTGAAAATAAATGAATTGCTTGTCGTAGAATATTACTCTCGACAGACTTAATAAACCTAACTTAAGTAAAAAAAATTACTAAAAACAAGAGTTCGGACAACTCCCCTTTGCCATTAAAAATAAAAAGGCACAAGGTAAGGGATTTTGTCGAGGAATCTTTTTCCTATTCATGTATCATAGATTGGTAGGGAGATTTGGATCCCTTGTTTGCTCTTCCCAGCATTTTTCATATGAAAGAAATTGGGAATAGAGAATCTATTTCAAAATCAAAACAAGGTAGATTTTATATCTATTCTTTTTTATTGGATTTGATACATTGGGGTCAATCACGTAAGATTGGTGAATTAGTTGAAAGTACGGAAAGAGAGGGATTCGAACCCTCGGTAAACAAAAGTCTACATAACAGTTCCAATGTTACGCCTTCAACCACTCGGCCATCTCTCCGACATCAGGATTATGACTGAGTATCTGGGTGAATAGCGAGTTATTCATCGTTTTTTAGATTATGCTTAATAGATACCTTTTTGACCGGAAAAATTGTAAGTAGATAGAAGGTTTTTTTTAATGAGTCCGCTTTTATGTTAGTTCGTACTATACAATTCCTTTGTTTGTGAGAAAATTTTCTCACAAAAGAAAAGGTAAAGGAAATAAAAAGAGTTAGAGAGTGGATTACTACCTATGCCAAGATCGCGTATAAATGGAAATTTTATTGATAAAACCTTTACAATTGTAGCCGATATCTTATTACGAGTCATTCCGACAACTTCCGGAGAAAAAGAGGCATTTACTTATTACAGAGATGGTGTGATTTGATTATCATTTTTTTTTTTTTCTCGTCGATTTGGATTGGAATAGAAAGAAAAACGAGTATTGAAAAAAAATCTACGCTTTTGAAGGTGAAGTTTATAATATAAAAAAAACAATCCCTTCTGTCATGTATCCACGATTAATGCAGCCTTAGATGCTTCAATTGTGAATTATAGTATTGAGCAAAAGGTTTTTACCTATGGTTCCCGTATTACAGATCAATCCTACTACACTAATACAATATACGAATAGGAGGCATAGGGGAAGAAGCACTACGCCGAGAAATCAACAACACAAAAACTTTCTTAAAAATGATTCCCTTTCTTTCTTCTTCTTCGTTGGGATTGGGACTAATTAACATGGTTGGAACAATAAACATCCATCTCGTTCGTACTTTGGATACCCGTATAACCATTGAAGACTGTTGAAGTGACTAATTCCTGGAAATTTAGGGGCGTTGAGAACAAAGAAATTTTTAGAGTTTCCTTTTTTATTTTTATCTAGCATGAACCCACTTGGTAGTAAGAAAAGAGCTTTTGCAAGAAGGTTGGCTAGGGATTTCTTGTAAAAACATTAGCCCCGCTTAGTTCATAATGACATCACATTTTTACATATATTATTTTCATTATGCACCTAAAGGAGGAGCCGTATGAGATGAAAATCTCACATACGGTTCTGAAACGGAGAATTCGTTAAAGCGAATGACGACCGTAACGGATGTCGGCTCAATCTGAAGGAAATTATGCGGAAGCATTACAGAATTATTATGAAGCTATGCGACTAGAAATTGACCCCTATGATCGAAGTTATATACTCTATAATATAGGCCTTATCCATACAAGTAATGGGGAACATACCAAAGCTTTAGAATATTATTTTCGGGCATTAGAACGAAACCCCTTTTTACCACAAGCTTTTAATAATATGGCTGTGATCTGTCATTACGTGCGACTATCTCCACTATAGAAAAAAAGAACAGCTAGTCAATGAAATACTAGAAACACAAAAAAAGGGCTTTCTACATAAGCATCGTCCAAAACGATTTTTTATCAGCTGTAGCAAATAAATAAACTTCATCGATCGAAATATGAAGTGAAGACTAGATATGCCTAAATACTTCTCTATGGATAAAAAAAGATTTAATTGATAGAGGAAGCACCGTAAAGATCAATTGGAAAGGTTTTGGACCGATACAACAAGAGCTGTTTATTTATATCATAATATGAGATATGAGATAAATCTTAGAAATCTACTTATGTAATAGAGTAATCCCCTAAGGTATTGAGCAGCGGTGTAGCATCAGATCCTAAAGACAGTAAGTCTTTTTCTTTTTTATGAAGTATGAAAAAGTCTTTTTCAAAGATTCTATATAAATTTTTATATGAAAGCGGGATAGTTACCTTTCAGAAAATTCTAATATCTAATAACAGTGGACATGCCTTTTTTTCTGAAGGTAGGAGAAAAGATAAAACTTATTATATTAATTAATATATTAATTAAATCAAAATGAAAGTTTGAAACTCATGTAATTACTCTCTTTTGTTTAATCCAAGAAAAACAAAATATCTATAAGAAATCTCATTCAATTAGACATTCAATTAGATATAAAGTTCAAAGTAGGTTAAAGTTAAAAAACTGGTACACCAAAACAAAAGAGTTGGTTGTCGAGCCGTATGAGGTAGGAAACTCTCAAGTACGGTTCTCAGGGAGGGACTTGACCCGCCTATTCCGACCGCGGAGAACAGGCCATTCAACAAGGAGATTCTGAAATGGCGGAGGCTTGGTTCGCTCAAGCCGCTGAGTATTGGAAACAGGCTATAACGCTTACTCCTGGTAATTATATTGAAGCACAGAATTGGTTGACGATCACGAGGCGCTTC
>NC_034379.1:35000-37500 GCF_000004255.2 Arabidopsis lyrata subsp. lyrata | reverse complement strand
CTGGCGTGGTTATTGGCAGGAATTGATTGAAACTTTAGCATGGGCTCATGAACGCACACCTTTGGCAAATTTGATTCGCTGGAAAGATAAACCAGTAGCTCTTTCAATCGTGCAAGCAAGATTGGTTGGATTAGCTCACTTTTCTGTAGGTTATATATTCACTTATGCGGCTTTCTTGATTGCCTCCACATCGGGCAAATTCGGTTAATTATTTATGTATTCTATCCGCAATCATATATTTTTTTTAATAAAAAAAATATAGGTATGCACTCTTATATTTATTTCTACATCTAGGATCCGATTTGTATCATTATCATTGATAATAAGAGGAACTGAAGCATTATGGCAAAGAAAAGTTTGATTTATAGGGAGAAGAAGAGGCAAAAATTGGAAAAAAAATATCATTTGATTCGTCGATCCTCAAAAAAGGAAATAAGTAAGATTCCGTCGCTAAGTGAGAAATGGAAAATTCATGGAAAATTACAATCCCCACCGCGTAATAGTGCACCTACACGTCTTCATCGACGTTGCTTTTCGACCGGAAGACCGAGAGCTAACTATCGAGACTTTGGACTATCTGGACACATCCTTCGGGAAATGGTTCAGGCTTGTTTGTTGCCAGGGGCAACAAGATCAAGCTGGTAAGGATTTAAGTATCCCTTAATTTTTCTATTTTTTTATATGATCGATGAGGCCCCTTTACCATTCTGTCTAAATAGGCTATTCTATTTGTACAGATATGGAATAGGGGCTCCTTCAATTCTTCTTTGTTTATTAGAGTTTAGTCCAAGTTTTTTTGTTTCAGCGCGGGGTAGAGCAGTTTGGTAGCTCGCAAGGCTCATAACCTTGAGGTCACGGGTTCAAATCCTGTCTCCGCAACATTTTTTTTTTCAAGAAATGTAAGTTTGATTCTACTAACTAGTCATTAATTAATACGTGTCTTTTGGGACGCGAGGAAAAAATTACTATATTTCCCGGTCAACTATACCGAATCTTTTATCTTTTTGAATCCATTTATATTTGGGCGGATAGCGGGAATCGAACCCGCGTCTTCTCCTTGGCAAGGAGAAATTTTACCATTCGACTATATCCGCATTTTTTGCCCTTCTTGATAATAAATTTATGGATAATATTTATTCAAAGCTAGACGAGATACACTCTTTGGTTTGGGGTCATTTCATAAAATTTTACCAGCAAATAAATTCAATTAACAATTCTATTAATATATATAAATATATATATTAATATTATATATTAATATTATATTTATTCTATATATTTATATTTAATATTGAATTCCATATTCAAGTTCAAGAATATATGATTCTTCTATTTCCATAAAATATTATATTCTATATTGATATCAGATCTCAATTTTTTATTCGTTTTTTTATTTATTTTTTTTATTACTATTTCATATTTAGTAACTATTTATTAATCTTTTATTCATATTTAATTCAAGTTCCAGAAGTTCGACCCCCCCTCTAAATTTTTCTTTATTTGCATTTTATGGACTTATATTGAATTTGAATGTGTAATTCATGGAATGGGAGGGGGTCATCTCATTTTTGGATCTGCAACGAATGAATTCAAGAGATAAGAGAATTAAGGATACCCACCAAGAAGACTAATCCAATCCATAAAGATGTACCAGAAAAAACAACATTTTTGTTACTCGACCAACCATCAGGAGACGCAAATACAACGGGTACACTAATCAGTAAGATTGATGAAGTAATAATTAATGCAAAAACAGCCAATTGGAAAGCAATAGTCATGTTTTTAATCCTCCAAGCTATTAACAAAAGAATATACACCATTTAATCCTCTTACCCACTAAAAAATTTTAATAGATAAAGGGATTTTATCATGAATCCGTTGATTCGAGATGACTTAGTTCCAATTTATTTTTACCACTTTTATTCTATTCGGACATGAAGTTAAAGGTTCTTTTTGACTTCACAAATGGGTATACTGGATCGCGTATCTCATTTATTTATATAGCCAGATTTATAGACCTATTAAAGAAAGTCACACCCTATATCTTTCTCTACATAGTGATCGTATTAACTCATAGGGCTATGTTCTATTTGGCGAAAAAAAAATAAAATAGAAATTATCTTTCGGAGAGATGGCCGAGCGGTTGATGGCTCCGGTCTTGAAAACCGGTATAGTTCATAAAAATAACTATCGAGGGTTCGAATCCCTCTCTCTCCTTTTGTTGGATGAATCTATTTTTATCTTTATTGGCTTTTTTTACTTCTTAGCATGATAAATAAAGGAGAATGGCTCGGCTGGATAGTATAGCCGAGCCAGAAAAATTTAGATTGAATTGAAAGAAACAAAGAAGACTTTTAAATATGAACCGAGTTTTACTTTCCTGTTTTACCTACTACTTTAGTTAAGAGGAGTCATGGAAAGAACAGGTTCAAAATCACGATCAATTCCTTTTTCAAATCCCGCTGCCGCTGCCCGAGCCCTTCCCGCGTGCCATAAATGA
>NC_034379.1:25000-30000 GCF_000004255.2 Arabidopsis lyrata subsp. lyrata | reverse complement strand
CCGTCTTGTTCTCACTAAAGTGATATCCATATAGATATCAATATATCACTTGTGACTTTCTTTGTTACAAAACAAAAATTTGATTTTAAAATTGAAATGATTAAAATGAAATCATAAGAAGGAATATGTAAGCTACCCACTTGATTTCCATGGGATTGTAGTTCAATTGGTCAGAGCACCGCCCTGTCAAGGCGGAAGCTGCGGGTTCGAGCCCCGTCAGTCCCGGCGGATTCAATACATCAACTCCCCTTTTTGTTTCTGGGCAAGGGGATGAAAATAGTTTCGTTTATCTTTTTATTTTATTTTTCTTTTTTCATAAAGCAAAAGAAAGGGTCGATTATTTTAACTAGGGTAGAGAGACATATGTAAATGAATTATTGAGAACATTCAACACTTCAAGAAAGAGATACTGTAAGGGGTTTCCGCTTTTTGTCAACCGCTCTCCCATAAATTTGTGTAGGAAAATGGAATAGGATAGCGTATAATACATTTGCCAAGAGTACCTATATATACTTTTCTTTCTCTGAAGTAAAGGAATTTTAAATAGTTCGAATCCAACCAAGGAAAGAGGTTTTTTTTATAAAGATAAAACGTGTCTTCCCTAATGAATATGTGAATATGCTCTTTTTAAAGATTAGAGGCGATGTCGAATAAAAAACTCGTAAGAAAAATTAACGAGTTAATTTTTTTGAATATTTTTGTTTTTTACTGGGACTCGTCTTTGTCACATTCCCTTTCTTTGTTTTCCAAAAAGATGATAAACCCTTTCAATTTTTTTATTTCAAAGTGAACTTCGTACTTGTTTTCTCTATATTGATTTCTATTGTTTATTTAAGGTTCTTTAGAAACTCTTTTTGTAAAGAATCGAAGTTTTTTATGATACTTCATCAGATTATTGTACAAGGAAAGTAAACTACTAGGTTTTAGAAAGGAAAGCCGGTAAAAAGAATCATAAATAACTTTTTTTTTATTGGATCAGGAATCTCATTATGTATTCGGTGTGGATAAAAGATCTTCCTATGTTATACTATTAAATTCTTGACGATGAATCGATTTTATAGCTCCGATATTGTTATTCATGATATTTCTTTCATTCGATATCATCGAAATCTAATTCATCTGAGTGAGTTTACAAGCGAAAGATTTCTCATCTCTATGGGATTAAATCCCGAGATATTAAAAAAAAAAAATAATAATAATAAACGATTAAATTATGGAAGTAAATATTCTTGCATTTATTGCTACCGCACTCTTCATTCTCGTTCCTACTGCTTTTTTGCTTATAATTTACGTAAAAACCATTAGTCAAAATGATTAATTTGAATCTAATTTTACTATCAATGAAAAAAAAAAAAGATTTCAATTTCTCGTCTTAAATGAAAGGAATGCATTAGACTCAGTAGTAGTATCCTAAGGGGTCCGCTAGTATGGTAGAAGGAGATCTCTTTCTACCATACTAGCCATTATGGTTATTGTAATGTATAAAGATACAAGTGAAATATCTTAATATAAAAGAATCCGCCTATATCTCTCTTTTTATTTATAAACGTCAATATAAATGAAATAGAATATGAAATGTATGTACATACTTTGTCAATTTCATTTGTTTGTTTGATCCATTTAATACAGATAATCCCAATTCGATGGAAGCTTCTTCAGATTTCGAAAGGGGTTACCCCATGAATGGTTAACCGTGTAAACCCTGATATAAAAATAGAAAATGAGTCAATAAAACATAAATCCAATTTATAAAAAAAAATCTTAAAAAAAATTGCCGAACGGTCTAGAAAACGAAAACAATTGATACAGGTTGATAGAGTTTGATTATTACCGCAATTAGAAGTATTTCTAGAGTCCACTTCTTCCCCACACTACGAGAGAGAGGGAAAATGTAAAAACTACCATTAAAGCAGCCCATGCGAGACTTACTATATCCATGTGAATTCTGCCCCCTATTTCTATGAATATGAAGAAACTATTCCATTATTGTTCACTAATAATAGTGAAATCACTGGTGCAGAGTCAAAAAAAAGGGAGAGGTATTTGGTCACCATTGATGAACTACTCCAAAAACCCACTTATCTTATAACTTATAATGAGTTATTATTTTTCTTATTATAGAATTTCTAGTAGAATCGACAAGATGTAAACACAAGCAAACGGACATTTTTAGAAGTATCCAAGGAATCTGACTCACATGTAGAAAGAAGAAGACTTTTTCTTTCTTTTATCGTTTTTTATTTTTGGAAGTAAAATGAAAGACAATTCTTCATCTAATCTAATCTTGATTGAATGTCTGAGCATTCCGAGACTTTCATGAGTCTATATCCAAAGTATCTTAGGTCCTTTCCAAAACTATTAATTTAATTCCCTCTCTGGCTATCCAATCTAATTGAAGACTCAGTAAGTGGAACTAAATTAGTAGTGGCAAGTAAAGATTTACAGATTTCCCTCCACTACTTCAAGTTTTCCTTGAATCTGATAGGCAAAACTTTAGGTTAGAGAATAGAACCTCGAGAGCCAGGGGCTTAGAATAACGAAAAGAAAGTATAAAGAGTCTTATCCTACGTTTTCCTACGTTTGTTATTTAAAGTCTGTTGTTGAGGCGGCACCCGGATTTGAACTGGGGAAAAAGGATTTGCAGTCCCCCGCCTTACCACTCGGCCATGCCGCCAAAACGATAGAAACTAGATTCCAATTTTCTTTTTTTTCAACTCCGAAAAAAAAATATATATAGATTTTCAGTCATAAAATATAGAATCTAGTACAAACCAGAACCATTAACTATTGACTGTAAATTCATGACCATTTTTGAATTAAAATTAAAATCTACATTTTTTTATTTCTAATAATATTAAGAAAATCATTAGAAATGCATTTATAACTAATCTATATTGAGTTTTTTTGAATTAAAAATAAATCTTCTTCAATTTCAATTATAACAGTAATGATGAGTATATGTAAACCCCAGAATCAGAACATACGTTACGTTGTGTTATAGAGCTGGAGCTCTATAATGGGGTATTTTATCTCTCTAGGGATGCTTTTGAGGAGTAATTCTCAATAAATTTTTATATTTCAACTTTTCCCTTGAAGAGAACATTTCCTTTTTGATAGAGCACAGCATGCGCTGTCCCAAATAGAACTGTACCACAATAAAAGAAGAAAAAGAGACATATATATCTGTGCATTCTTTTTTATTTTAATAATAAAAAAATTAATAAATAAAAAAACACAAGTTTTCTTACCTACTTCAATTCAATGATATTCTAACTATTCTATTAAAAATAGGTAAAAATAAATCTCTTTTCTGCAAATATTTTTTTGAACAATGAAATACAAATACATGAAAAAGTAAAGTGGTTAAAAAAAAAGTTTTCTATTTATTAGATGTTTATCTGCTTGAACAGATCCAATGATGAATACATTTTTTATGGTATGCAATCGAATTGGAATATGTAATATCATAGGTGAAAATGAAATTACTTTTTTTTTTCTAGTCTTTACAAAACTCCGTAAGTTTCAGTGGTATTTCTCAATTCTGTTCCATTTGGATCTATTTCTTATAAAAAATTCCAATTGAATATAGTCTCCGTTCATACGTATTTCATACATTCCATATATCTTGGAGTTGGATAAAATTTCATGTGATTCAGTAAACAGAATAGAAATTCCATTATTGCTAGATCGAATTCTATGGATATGATTCGGTGAAGAATGAGAGATGGGATGGGATTTTTTCAATAAACGGATAAATGGGAAATTCAAAAAAGATGCTTGGGGATGAAAAAGAGGGAACATCTACAATACCCGGATTTAATCAGATACAATTTGAAGGGTTTTATCGGTTTATTGATCAGGGTTTAATAGAAGAACTTTCTAAGTTTCCAAAAATTGAAGATATAGATCACGAAATTGAATTTCAATTATTTGTGGAAACATATCAATTGGTAGAACCTCTGATAAAAGAACGAGATGCTGTCTATGAATCACTTACATATTCTTCTGAATTATATGTATCCGCGGGATTAATTTGGAAAACCAGTAGGAATATGCAAGAACAAATAATTTTTATTGGAAACATTCCTTTAATGAATTCCCTTGGAACTTCTATAGTAAACGGAATTTACAGAATTGTGATCAATCAAATATTGCAAAGTCCCGGTATCTATTACCAGTCAGAATTGGATCATAATGGGATTTCGGTCTATACCGGCACCATAATATCAGATTGGGGAGGCAGGTTAGAATTAGAGATTGATAAAAAAGCAAGAATATGGGCTCGGGTGAGTAGGAAACAAAAAATATCTATTCTAGTTCTATCATCAGCTATGGGTTTGAATCTACGAGAAATTCTAGAGAATGTTTGCTACCCTGAAATTTTCTTATCTTTCTTGACCGATAAGGAGAAAAAAAAAATAGGGTCAAAAGAAAATGCTATTTTGGAGTTTTATCAACAATTTTCTTGTGTAGGTGGGGATCCAATATTTTCTGAATCCTTATGTAAGGAATTACAAAAAAAATTCTTTCACCAAAGGTGTGAATTAGGAAGGATTGGTCGCCGAAATATTAATTGGAGACTAAATCTTAATATACCTCAGAACAATATATTTTTGTTACCACGAGATATATTAGCAGCTGCCGATCATTTGATTGGGATGAAATTTGGAATGGGTACACTTGATGATATGAATCATTTGAAAAATAAACGTATTCGCTCTGTAGCGGATCTTTTACAAGACCAGCTTGGGTTGGCTCTGGCTCGTTTAGAAAATGTAGTTAAGGGAACTATCTCCGGAGCAATTAGGCATAAATTGATACCTACTCCTCAGAATTTGGTAACTTCAACTCCGTTAACAACTACTTATGAATCCTTTTTCGGATTACACCCATTATCTCAAGTTTTGGATCGAACTAATCCATTGACACAAATCGTTCATGGGAGAAAATTGAGTTATTTGGGCCCTGGCGGATTAACAGGGCGAACTGCTAATTTTCGG
>NC_034379.1:2500-20000 GCF_000004255.2 Arabidopsis lyrata subsp. lyrata | reverse complement strand
ACTCAAACTCATTGTCGAATCCCATTCAGCAGAATATGGAGGTACTTATGGCGGAACGGGCCAATCTGGTATTTCACAATAAAGTGATAGATGGAACTGCTATTAAACGACTTATTAGCCGATTAATAGATCACTTCGGGATGGCATATACATCACACATCCTAGATCAAGTAAAGACTCTGGGTTTCCAGCAAGCCACTGCTACATCCATTTCATTAGGAATTGATGATCTTTTAACGATACCTTCTAAGGGCTGGCTTGTCCAAGATGCTGAACAACAAAGTTGGATTTTGGAAAAACACCATCATTATGGGAATGTACATGCGGTAGAAAAATTACGCCAATCTATTGAGATATGGTATGCTACAAGTGAATATTTGCGACAAGAAATGAATCCTAATTTTAGGATGACGGACCCCTTCAATCCAGTCCATATGATGTCTTTTTCGGGAGCTAGGGGAAATGCATCTCAAGTACATCAATTAGTGGGTATGAGAGGATTAATGTCGGATCCCCAAGGACAAATGATTGATTTACCTATTCAAAGCAATTTACGCGAAGGACTGTCTTTAACAGAATATATTATTTCTTGCTATGGAGCCCGTAAAGGAGTTGTAGATACTGCTGTACGCACATCAGATGCTGGATATCTTACGCGTCGACTTGTTGAAGTAGTTCAACATATTGTTGTACGTAGAACAGATTGTGGCACTATCCGAGGGATTTCTGTGAGTCCTCGAAATAAAAATCGGATGATGTCAGAAAGAATTTTTATCCAAACATTAATTGGTCGTGTCTTAGCAGACGATATATATATAGGTTTCCGATGTGTCGCCTTTCGAAATCAAGATCTTGGGATTGGACTTGTCAATCGATTAATAACCTTTGGAACACAATCAATATCTATTCGAACTCCCTTTACTTGTCGGAGTACATCTTGGATCTGTCGATTATGTTATGGTCGGAGTCCCACTCATGGTGACCTAGTTGAATTGGGGGAAGCTGTAGGTATTATCGCGGGTCAATCGATCGGCGAACCGGGGACTCAACTAACATTAAGAACTTTTCATACCGGCGGAGTATTTACAGGAGGTACTGCCGAACATGTACGAGCCCCTTATAATGGAAAAATAAAATTCAATGAGGATTTGGTTCATCCTACACGTACACGTCACGGGCATCCTGCCTTTCTATGTTATATAGACTTGTCTGTAATTATTGAGAGCGAAGATATTATACATAGCGTGACTATTCCACCAAAAAGTTTTCTTTTAGTTCAAAATGATCAATATGTGGAATCAGAACAAGTGATTGCTGAGATTCGCGAGGGAACATACACTTTTCATTTTAAAGAGAGGGTTAGAAAATATATTTATTCTGACTCAGAGGGCGAAATGCACTGGAGTACTGATGTGTCCCATGCACCCGAATTTACATATAGTAATGTCCACCTCTTACCAAAAACAAGTCATTTATGGATATTATCAGGAGGTTCATGTGGATCTAGTGTAATTCTTTTTTCGATCCATAAAGATCAAGATCAAATGAATATACCCTTTCTTTCCGCCGAAAGAAAATCTATTTCTAGCCTCTCAGTGAATAATGATCAAGTGAGCCAAAAATTTTTTAGTTCCGATTTTGCTGATCAAAAAAAATTAGGGATTTCCGATTATTCAGAATTGAATGGAAACTTAGGTACTAGTCATTATAATTTCATATATTCTGCTATTTTTCATGAGAACTCGGATTTATTAGCAAAAAGGCGAAGAAATCGATTTCTCATTCCATTCCAATCGATTCAAGAGCAAGAGAAAGAATTCATACCGCATTCAGGTATCTCGGTTGAAATACCCATAAATGGTATTTTCCGTAGAAATAGTATTTTTGCTTTTTTTGATGATCCTAGATACCGAAGAAAGAGTTCCGGAATTCTTAAATATGGGACTCTAAAGGCGGATTCAATCATCCAAAAAGAGGATATGATTGAGTATCGAGGAGTCCAAAAATTTAAGACAAAATACGAAATGAACGTAGATCGCTTTTTTTTCATTCCTGAGGAAGTGCATATTTTACCCGAATCCTCTGCCATAATGGTACAGAACTATAGTATCATTGGAGTCGATACACGACTCACTTTAAATATAAGAAGCCAAGTCGGCGGGTTGATCCGAGTAGAGAGAAAAAAAAAAAGGATTGAACTCAAAATATTTTCGGGGGATATCCATTTTCCGGACAAGACAGATAAAATATCCCGACACAGTGGCATCTTGATACCGCCAGGAAGAGGAAAAAAAAACTCGAAGGAATCCAAAAAATTTAAAAATTGGATTTATGCCCAACGGATCACACCAACCAAGAAAAAGTTTTTTGTTTTGGTGCGGCCCGTAGCCACCTATGAGATAGCGGACAGTATAAATTTGGCAACACTCTTCCCACAAGATCTCTTTCGGGAAAAGGATAATATTCAACTTCGAGTTTTCAACTATATCCTTTATGGAAATGGCAAACCCACTCGAGGAATTTCTGACACAAGTATTCAATTAGTTCGAACTTGTTTAGTCTTGAATTGGGACCAAGACAACAAAAATTCTTCCCTCGAGGAGGTCCGGGCTTTCTTTGTTGAAGTAAGTACAAAGGGTTTGATTCAAGATTTCATAAGAATTGGCTTAGTGAAATCCCATATTTCATATATAAGAAAAAGGAATAATTCGCCAGATTCGGGATTGATCTCTGCAGATCACATGAATCCGTTTTATTCGATTTCGCCCAAGGCTGGCATTCTTCAACAATCACTTAGACAAAATCACGGAACTATTCGTATGTTCTTAAATCGAAATAAGGAATCCCAATCTTTGTTAATTTTATCATCATCTAATTGTTTTAGAATGGGTCCATTTAATCATGTAAAATATCACAATGTGATAAACAAATCAATAAAAAAAAATACTCTAATTACAATTAAAAATTCGTCGGGCCCCTTAGGAACAGCTACCCAAATTTCAAATTTTTATTCGTTTTTGCCTTTACTAACTTATAATAAGATCTCTTTAATTAAATATTTGCAACTTGATAACTTAAAATATATTTTTCAAGTAATTAACTCTTATTTAATCGATGAAAACGGAAAAATTTTTAATCTCGACCCATACAGTAACGTTGTTTTGAATCCATTCAAATTGAATTGGTATTTTCTTCATCAAAATTATCATCATAATTATTGTGAGGAAACGTCCACAATAATTAGTCTTGGACAATTTTTTTGTGAAAATTTATGTATAGCCAAAAAAGAACCGCACCTAAAATCGGGTCAAGTTTTAATTGTTCAAAGGGATTCTGTAGTAATAAGATCTGCGAAGCCCTATTTGGCTACTCCGGGAGCAAAAGTTCATGGGCATTACAGAGAAATTCTTTACGAAGGGGATACATTAGTTACATTTATATATGAAAAATCGAGATCCGGTGATATAACACAAGGTCTTCCAAAAGTAGAACAAGTTTTAGAAGTCCGCTCGATTGATTCAATATCGCTGAACTTAGAAAAGCGGATTAAGGGTTGGAACAAGTGTATAACAAGAATTCTTGGAATTCCTTGGGGATTCTTGATTGGTGCTGAGCTAACTATAGTGCAAAGTCGTATTTCTTTGGTTAATAAGATTCAAAAGGTTTATCGATCCCAGGGGGTGCAGATTCATAATAGGCATATCGAAATTATTGTACGTCAAATAACATCAAAAGTTTTGGTTTCCGAAGAGGGAATGTCTAATGTTTTTTTACCTGGAGAACTTATTGGATTGTTACGAGCAGAACGAACGGGGCGTGCTTTAGAAGAAGCAATCTGTTATCGAGCCGTTTTATTAGGAATAACTCGAGCATCTTTGAATACTCAAAGTTTTATATCCGAAGCAAGTTTTCAAGAAACTGCTCGAGTTTTAGCAAAAGCCGCTCTTCGGGGTCGTATCGATTGGTTGAAAGGCCTGAAAGAAAATGTTGTTTTAGGGGGGGTGATCCCCGCCGGGACCGGATTCAACAAAGGATTGGTGCATTGTTCACGGCAACATACCAACATTCTTTTGGAAAAAAAAACAAAGAATTTAGCTTTATTCGAGGGAGATATGAGAGATATTTTATTCTACCACAGGGAATTTTGTGACTCTTCTATTTCCAAATCTGACTTTTCTAGGATTTAATGATTTCTAATAGCGGACTATTTTTAATTTTATTTTTTATTTTATTGTTTGCTGTAGTCATTTGTTTTGGTAATTTGTTAACACTAATAAAGATAATAATGAATAAAAAAAAAATGGCTTGGTTCATGCATAAATGGCCATCCCTGGTACAAGAGAAGGTTCCATCGGAACAAAAATTTATTTTAGTTTGGGGTGCCCCCCTTTTTAAGTGTGAAAAGAAATGACAAAAAGATATTGGAACATCGATTTGGAAGAGATGATGAGAGCAGGAGTTCATTTTGGACATGGTACGAGGAAATGGAATCCTAGAATGGCACCTTATATTTCTGCAAAGCGTAAAGGTATTCATATTATAAATCTGACTAGAACTGCTCGTTTTTTATCAGAAGCTTGTGATTTAGTTTTTGATGCAGCAAGTAGGGGAAAACAATTCTTAATTGTTGGGACAAAAAATAAAGCAGCCGATTTAGTGTCGCGGGCTGCAATACGGGCTCGGTGTCATTATGTTAATAAAAAATGGCTCGGCGGCATGTTAACAAATTGGTCCACTACAGAAAAAAGACTTCATAAGTTTAGGGACTTGAGAACTGAACAAAAGACAGAGGGATTCAACCGTCTTCCGAAAAGGGATGCAGCTGTGTTGAAGAGACAATTATCTCGCTTGGAAACATATCTAGGCGGGATTAAATATATGACGGGATTGCCTGATATTGTAATCATCCTCGATCAGCAAGAAGAATATACGGCTCTTAGAGAATGTATCACTTTGGGAATTCCAACCATTTCTTTAATCGATACAAATTGTAATCCCGATCTCGCGGATATTTCTATTCCAGCAAATGATGACGCTATAGCTTCAATTCGATTCATTCTTAACAAATTAGTATTCGCAATTTGTGAGGGTCGTTCTAGCTATATACAAAATTCTTGATTAATAATAAGATAAATAAATCAATTTTTTTTGAGGGAGGGGCTCCCTGTATTTCGATTTAAAAAATCGGTTACTACTCCTGAATTGTACAAAAGAAAAAGAGAGAAAAAACTGGGGATATTGTGTGATTTGTTTAGTTGGGATCCAAAACTAAAATATAAAATTGAAGTCAATAAGTAAAAAAAAAAGGGGGGGTCTTGAATCAAAATAATTTAAAGTTCTTATTTCTGTCAGAGGGCAATATGAATGTTTTATCATGTTCCATCAACACACTAATAAAAGAAGGGTTATATGAGATATCTGGTGTAGAAGTAGGCCAACATTTCTATTGGCAAATAGGGGGTTTCCAGGTCCATGCCCAAGTTCTTATTACTTCTTGGGTTGTAATTGCTATCTTATTAGGTTCCGCAGTTCTAACGATTCGCAATCCACAAACCATTCCAACTGACGGCCAAAATTTCTTTGAATTTGTCCTTGAATTCATTCGAGACGTGAGTAAAACCCAGATTGGAGAAGAATATGGTCCATGGGTTCCCTTTATTGGAACCCTGTTTTTATTTATTTTTGTTTCTAACTGGTCAGGAGCCCTTTTACCGTGGAAAATTATCCAGTTACCTCAAGGGGAGTTAGCAGCACCAACGAATGATATAAATACGACGGTTGCTTTAGCTTTACTCACATCAGTAGCCTATTTTTATGCGGGGCTTAGCAAAAAAGGATTAGGGTATTTTAGTAAATACATTCAACCAACCCCAATTCTTTTACCCATTAACATCTTAGAAGATTTTACAAAACCTCTATCACTTAGTTTTCGACTTTTCGGAAATATATTAGCCGATGAATTAGTCGTTGTTGTTCTTGTTTCTTTAGTACCTTTAGTGGTTCCTATACCTGTTATGTTCCTTGGATTATTTACAAGCGGGATTCAAGCTCTCATTTTTGCCACTTTAGCTGCGGCTTATATAGGTGAGTCTATGGAAGGTCATCATTAACGGTTTTTTTCAAATATTCTTTTTTAGGTTAGCCCAATTAATTATAGAATAGTTGGTTTACGTTATGTAAGAAACACTTGTATATGTGATATTTGATATTGCCTAGGTATATATGAGTTAAAGATCTATATAATCTGAATCTGCTCTACTACTTTTGTGAATTTCTATTTCTATTTAGATAGGGATTCGATTAGAAGTTCTTCCTTTTTATCTGTGAATTGGCTGAAAAAATGATAAAAAAAGAACGAAGAATTCAAAAAATGGTTCATAAAAAATAAATGGCATAAACATAAAAAAGTCGTATATATATATATTATGGATATGGATTTTTAAAAATCCCGTGGATAGGAACTACTATCAAAGTAATTCTTATGATTCAATAATTTTATTATATTATTTCAATTAAAGTTTTTGGTTTTTTTGGCTGGATGAATCTTAGCGATTACTTAATTATAATTCCGTCCTAAGTCATTGAATGATTGTATCATTAACTATTTCTTTATTTTGGTGTGAGGAACTTATCATGAATCCACTGGTTTCTGCTGCTTCGGTTATTGCTGCTGGGTTGGCTGTTGGGCTTGCTTCTATTGGACCTGGAGTTGGTCAAGGTACAGCTGCGGGTCAAGCTGTCGAAGGTATCGCGAGACAACCTGAGGCAGAAGGAAAAATACGAGGTACTTTATTGCTTAGTTTGGCTTTTATGGAAGCTTTAACAATTTATGGCTTGGTTGTAGCATTAGCGCTTTTATTTGCGAATCCTTTTGTTTAATCCCAGAAATCACAAAATTCTGGATTTTTTTTTTTTTTAGTTTTTTTAATTCTATCAAGATTTAACTCCTACAATTATTCATTAAGACAACAATCCTTGGGAAGGACTAATTTGAGGATGGGGAATTAGCACATCGATTCGCTTTCTTCCTTCCCCTTATTCTTTTAGTTTAATAGAAACTTTTTTTTAAGGAGTGTTGCGAAAAAAGGAGGTTTAGGTTTTTTGAACTTGACATAAAACTTAGTCTCAAATTCTAGCTTAATTCTAATAAGTCTCATTATTATTATTGAAAATTAAAAATTTTGGAAAATACGTTTGTAAATAGAATAGGTTTTTTATTCTGTTTACAAATATCCAAATAGGTAAATTAAATTATTAAATTCAAATTTCTTTTTATTTTCAATAAAAAGAATAAAAAAAAAAGGACAGAGTTCTTTTTTTATAGTTTAGCTAGAAGAGGAGATTATATGAAAAATTTAACCGATTCTTTCGTTTACTTGGGCCACTGGCCATCCGCCGGGAGTTTCGGATTTAATACCGATATTTTAGCAACAAATCCAATAAATCTAAGTGTAGTTTTCGGTGTATTGATCTTTTTTGGAAAGGGAGTGTGTGTGAGTTGTTCGTTTCAAGAATAGGCTGGATTCACCCAGTGGCACTATAACTAGGAAAGAGTGCATAATCCCGCGAATTACTTCTGAATAAAAAAATCATATTTTAGAACCATAGCATTTCGTTATTCTTTGGTAAGTCCGCTTTACTTTGATTCTCTATCAACCAAAAATGGGGACAATTAATTAACATGGTTAAAGCTAAACCGTTTGAAGTTCAGATGCAACATGGTACTCTTTCTACTAAATGTAGTCTAATAAAAAATAAAAAAATGAATAAAATTAAAAAAAAGAATTGTTAGACTTTTTTCGATATAAAACACTCATGTCGATAAAAATTTTTGAGTCTTTTTTTATAATGCAGAATTGATAACCTACGTATAAAGTAATAAGAATTCTTTGGATTTCAAGAAAAAAAGAAACAACTTTGCTGACAATTAGTAATTTTTCATTGGTCAGAAGAATCCTCCGAATATTTTTATCTTGGATTGGTGATCTTTTTCGCTTTTTCGATAGAAATATATATTGAAATTGAATATGAATTGAATAAAAAAACTCGGGAGAGGGTAGGCTCATTGCATGAAAAAGATGGGAATGGAAGTCTCATAAATAATTGATAAATGATTGGAATAAGTGAGCATGAGAGCCAAATGAATCGAAAGATTCATGTTTGGTTCGGGAAGGGATCATAGAACTTTTTTTTAATGAATGGAAAGATAATCTACTTTCATTAAATGATTTATTAGATAACCGAAAGCAGAGGATATTAAATACTATTCGAAATTCAGAAGAACTGCGTGAAGGAGCTATTCAACAATTAGAAAATGCCCGGGCTCGCTTGCGTAAAGTAGAAATGGAAGCGGATCAGTTTCGCGTGAATGGATACTCTGAAATCGAACGAGAAAAATTAAATTTGATTAATTCAATTTATAAGACTTTGAAACAATTAGAAAATTACAAAAATGAAACCATTCTTTTTGAGCAACAAAGAACAATTAATCAAGTCCGCGAACGGGTTTTCCAACAAGCTTTACAAGGAGCTATAGGAACCCTAAATAGTTGTTTGAGTAACGAGTTACATTTACGTACTATTAATGCAAATATTGGGATGTTTGGTACGATGAAAGAAATAACTGATTAATCCTTTCCTTACGATTATGATAGGCATTATTTTTTTTCTTCCAAAAAAGAATCAGGACAATACTCATGGTAACCATTAGAGCCGACGAAATTAGTAATATTATCCGTGAACGTATTGAGCAATATAATAGAGAAGTAACGATTGTAAATACCGGTACCGTACTTCAAGTGGGCGATGGCATCGCTCGTATTTATGGTCTTGATGAAGTAATGGCAGGTGAATTAGTAGAATTTGAGGAGGGTACTATAGGTATTGCCCTTAATTTAGAATCAAATAATGTTGGTGTTGTATTAATGGGTGACGGTTTGATGATCCAAGAAGGAAGTTCAGTCAAAGCTACGGGAAAAATTGCTCAGATACCGGTGAGTGAGGCTTATTTGGGGCGTGTTATAAACGCCTTGGCTAACCCTATTGATGGTCGAGGTAAGATTTCCGCTTCTGAATCTCGGTTAATTGAATCTCCTGCCCCAGGTATTATTTCAAGACGTTCTGTATATGAGCCTCTTCAAACAGGACTTATTGCTATTGATTCCATGATCCCTATAGGACGCGGACAGCGAGAATTAATTATTGGTGACAGACAGACCGGTAAAACAGCAGTAGCCACAGATACAATTCTCAATCAACAAGGTCAAAATGTAATATGTGTTTATGTAGCTATTGGTCAAAAAGCTTCTTCCGTGGCTCAGGTAGTGACCAGTTTACAGGAACGAGGGGCAATGGAATACACTATTGTGGTAGCTGAAACGGCCGATTCCCCAGCTACGTTACAATACCTCGCGCCTTATACAGGAGCAGCCTTGGCTGAATATTTTATGTACCGTGAACAACACACTTTAATCATTTATGATGATCTTTCCAAACAAGCACAAGCTTATCGACAAATGTCTCTTCTATTACGAAGACCGCCGGGTCGTGAAGCTTATCCAGGAGATGTTTTTTATTTACATTCACGTCTTTTAGAAAGAGCCGCTAAATTAAGCTCTCAATTAGGTGAAGGAAGTATGACTGCCTTACCAATCGTCGAGACCCAGTCAGGAGATGTTTCAGCTTATATTCCTACTAATGTAATTTCCATTACAGATGGACAAATATTCTTATCCGCCGATCTTTTTAATGCTGGAATCAGACCTGCTATTAATGTAGGGATTTCTGTCTCGAGAGTAGGATCCGCCGCTCAAATTAAAGCTATGAAACAGGTAGCTGGAAAATTAAAATTGGAATTGGCTCAATTCGCTGAATTAGAAGCCTTTGCCCAATTTTCTTCTGATCTCGATAAAGCTACTCAGAATCAATTGGCAAGAGGTCAACGATTGCGTGAGTTACTGAAACAATCCCAATCAGCCCCTCTCACAGTGGAAGAACAGATAATGACCATTTATACTGGAACAAATGGTTATCTGGATGGATTAGAAATTGGACAAGTAAGAAAATTTCTCGTTCAGTTACGCACTTACTTAAAAACGAATAAACCTCAGTTTGAAGAAATCATAGCCTCTACCAAGACATTAACCGCTGAAGCAGAAAGCTTTTTGAAAGAAGGTATTCAAGAGCAACTAGAACGTTTTCTACTTCAGGAGAAAGTATAAAAAAAGAAATGAAACGGATCGTTCTTATTTTTGATTCTTTAGTCAATTTGACTCTTTAATTTTAATTAAATTTTTAAGAAATTCTATAAATAGAAGTCTATAAGTTACGTATATATAATAGAAAGAAGTATATAACTAATATCTGTTTAATATTAAATCTTAAAGCATTCAGAATTTCTTTCTTAGTCTATTTATTTCTTATCTTTTTTCGAAATAGATATTATATAAATATATAGAAATGGAAATAATAGATAAATATCAATATAGATATATTGATATTGCGTCCAATAGGATTTGAACCTATACCAAAGGTTTAGAAGACCTATGTCCTATCCATTAGACAATGGACGCTTTTCGCTTTTTTTTACTTTCCAATTGTTAAAAAAAAAGAATGTGCGAAATCTTTTTAGCAATTGTGTATTGAAGTGAATTCAATACACAATTGCTATTAGACAATTCTAATATAGAAAATTGTCTCTAATAAAAAAAAGGGGCAATTGTGAATTTAGAGCGGGTAGCGGGAATCGAACCCGCATCGTTAGCTTGGAAGGCTAGGGGTTTTAGTCGACGTCGATCGATCATTTTTATATTTTTAACGTCTCTAATTCAAAACCGAACATGAAACTTTGGTTTCATTCGGCTCCTTTATGATGGATGGAGAAATTCCCAAATAAAAAAAGACGGGAACGAAATAAAAATTGATCCATAACATCTATGTTAGCTTTTTTTCCGTCTGGGTACTTTCACAGAAATTTTTGCTTTCTAGATGATCCTTCTAGAAGATAGATCAGGCGAACTCGAACAATCTTTCTAGTTACTTCGTTCTTTATTTCTATTTAACGGAATCCTTAGGAAAAGTATTTGGTTTCTACCGAGCTAAAACAATATAATATGTCGATGTCTTTAGTAAACCAAAGTTCTCGTTTAATAGCTATTTTGCTTCAATTTTTCTATACCAAACAATGAATAGAACTGAAGATTGAGTTACGATTAGAAAGACACTTTTCTAGCTTTATCCATGGATCCTCTTGTTATACTTATTGAATTGTCAATAGTCATCCAATTCAAAAATTATGTTTCGGAATTTCATAATCCAAATTTACAATTGATTAGAGTCTTTGGATACAAATTACGAGAATCTATAATCTTCCTTGAATCTTTCATTGAAAGGGAAAGGACTAAATCCTTTTAAGAAATAAAATTTTTGATCGGAAGATGAATCAAACCGAGAGACCCTTTAACTATTAAAGGGATTAAAGGAACGAATCACACTTTTACCACTAAACTATACCCGCTACAATGCAATTATTGCATATAAATTAACCTTTTGTCGAACAAAGTAATCGGGGGTGTAATAAAAAAATCTGAAAAAATTTAGAAAACTCTAGCGTGGACTTAATAAAATTAGTAAAAGCGAATTCAATTCCACTTTTTTTTAATTTCAAATCTTTTTTTGTCTAAAAATCCATCGGATGAGTCTTTTTAATTTTAACAAAAAAAGGCCCGGCTGGGGACTGACCAGGCCAGGCTATTAAAATAAAAAAGATCTTTTACTTGTGTTTTGACGAGACAAAATAAAAAAAGGATTCTCTATTTCTATGATTATGGTTTTATTTATTTCTCTTTCGAGTTTGCGCCTTTTCTTTATCTAATCTTTAGATAAATTTTTAATGTAACTAGAATTACTGAGAAAGTTCTATAAAAACAGTTATTATATATATAGTAATATATATATATATTATATATATAAATAGAGGATAAATATATTTATATAATAAAAAAGAAATTATATATATATAATAAAATATAGAAAATGAAAAAATATATATATAATAAAGAATATCTAAAAAAAAAAAAGAAAGCTTTTTAAGAATAAAGCGGAGAAGGTTCTTTTTTAAGCCTTTTTTTTTTTTTTTAATGGAACCTAATTAAGTATCCCTTTTCGATTAGGAGAGATGGCTGAGTGGACTAAAGCGTTGGATTGCTAATCCATTGTACGAGTTAATCGTACCGAGGGTTCGAATCCCTCTCTTTCCCCTTCTCCTTTTGATGGTGTGTAATAGATAAAATCCTAATAAAATTCGAGCATTTCCACTAATTAAATAAAGCAATAAAAAACCTTTCTTTTTTATTCTTCACGTCCCGGATTACGTCCTGGATCATTAGATAGGAATCCAAATATGAAGAGAGAAACAAAGAATATAACTACAGTGTATACAAAAAGTTTGAGAGTAAGCATTACACAATCTCCAAGATCTTACTAAAAAAAAAAAAAAGAGAATAGATTCTCTATTTTTATATCAAATATCTAATTTTGATACCAATAAATAAAAAAAAAGGTTTCAGAAAGTTATTTGTAATTAAGATAATAGTCGAATCTTTCATATTCAAACAGATTTGCATACCAACATCTAGATATTTTTTTGGTGAACTCGAATCTAATTAGGTTCTTTCATTTAGGGAAAAGAGGATAAAATTTAGGAAATATAAATGATCCAGATTTAGTATGGCTACCAAAAAAATGCAATGTTTGAATAGAGAGTTCGTTCATACGTCAAGATTTTTTTTTATCTTTTGAATTGTTGGAAGAATAAAAATCGTGAATTTTTTTAAGACAGTATTAAGAATTTTATCGAAAACTTACAGCGGCTTGCCAAACAAAGGCTAAGAGAAGAAAGAAAAGAGGTATTACGGGCATAACATCTATGATTGGATTCAAAAAGGCGTAGGCCTCTGGCAATTTGGCGACTAAAAAAGTGCTTGAAAAAAGGGCGTAATTAAAACAAATACAGATCAAATTAAATATATTAAGCATAAAAAAAATTGGTGTTCTTGTGGATAATTTAATTTTGATTGAGTTATTAATATATTTTTTATATAAGGAAAAAATAAAGAAAGATAGTCTAAAAAGACTTTGTTGAACTTACTCAATCAAAAATCCTTTCATTCTCTTATGAGAATGAAAGAAATAATATTTTCATACAATATCTTAATTGAATTCTATGTAATGATCAATAAAGTAAGTTTTATTTGCTATCTACACGTGTTAAAACTCTAGCACCAATGTAATCTATATTTAATTTTGAATTGACGAACAACCAATAGGAATATTACTCTTTTAGTAGTCTTGAATAAAAAGCGAAATGGGGCGTAGCCAAGCGGTAAGGCAACGGGTTTTGGTCCCGCTATTCGGAGGTTCGAATCCTTCCGTCCCAGAGTACAGTCATTACAGAATCAATCTTCTATTGCCTTTGTACACCATCTTTCTGTTTAAAAATCCAAAATTTTTAAGAATAAAATATTGAAATGAAAAGAAGAATAAACTTAATTTTTCATTATTTCAACCGAATTCAAAAAAATCTATTTGCTTTTTTAATTTGTGTGTGATGCGGGTAAGTAAGGTAGAACCATAGATTCTAAGAGTTTTAATAAAAAAAATCTCTATTTATATATATAAATTATATAAATAGAGATTTCTATTCAAACTAATATGGGATTCATTTTAATTCTGACTGAACCTTTACGCGTAAATTCACTATTCCATTCATAGAGAAAGAAAAGGTATAGATTATGATATACTGACTGAACTATGACTATTCATGATTCCATAATTGAATCAATTACACAAACTAGAGGAATGTTATGGTAAAACTTCGTTTAAAACGATGTGGTAGAAAGCAACGTGCGACTTGAATTGAAGGACATTATCTGCTGTGGATTTTTTCATCCGCCACTTTTTATATAGGAATATAGGTGCTCTTGGCTCGACATTTTGTGTTCTATTTTACAAGAGTCCTACACTTTTTGGGAATATAAAAAAGAGTACAGGATGGAGCTCGAGGAGAATAGAAAGTTTTTATTCCTTTCGCAGGAGTAAGGATCTAGGGTTAGTGCGAATCAATAAGTTGGAACAACTTCGTAAGTCTTTTTATATTGAAAAAAAAGTCCTTTCAAGCAATTTTACAATGGAAAAGGAAATTTTCTTAAAATTATAAAATTCTTTGAATAAAAAGTCTATCATGCGTGAATCAAGCGTTTGTATGATTCTTTGTATAGAAGAAATCATAAACAAAATAAGGGGCTTGTTGCTGCCCTTTTTTAATAAAACGATTCAAGATCACCGAAGTCATGTCTAAACCTAAAGATTCAAAGTAAGGATAAAGAATCCTGAAACAAGGAAATCCTGTTTTCAATTGTTTGAAAAACTAGATCAGAATGAAGAATAAAAATTGATTCTAAAAGCTGAGACAAACAAAAAAAGGGCTAGAGACTACTCAATAAAAAAAGTACTTAAGGATTCTCCGGTGAGATATTTGAGAGTTGTTTAACTTGAGTTACGAGAGTACGAATGTTATGAATGCTTTTTATGGAAAAAATATTTAGGGTTTCAATACTGGCTAATTTATTTAATGTTTTTATTTCTCTATTTAATATTTATTTGAATTTACTATTTTAATTTTATACAGAGAGTTAAAGTGAACTTCTACCCATTGAATTTGTTTTTCTCGAGCCGTACGAGGCCAAAACCTCTTATACGTTTCTAGGGGGGGGTATTATTCATATACATCTATCCCAATGAGCCGTTTATCGAATCGTTGCAATTGATGTTCGATCCCGAAGAGAAGGAAGAGATCTTAGCAAGGTGGGTTTTTATGATCCGATAACAAATCAAACTTTTTTAAATCTTCCTGCTATTCTCGATTTTCTTAAAAAAGGAGCTCAACCAACAAGAACAGTTCATGATATTTCAAAGAAGGCTGGGATTTTTACGGAATTTAAGTCTTAATAAAACGAAATTGAATTAATGAAATATAAAAAAGAGGATGTGAAAGACTCGTATATAGCTTGATATCAAATTTTATCTACTCTTCTCTTTCCTCCTCTTTCACTTCCATCATATTTATTTTGATTTGTTAGAATTTCTATTTATTACTTAGTATTCCTCCTAAGGTACGAATACTAAAAAATACCCTACTATGTTTTATAATCATAAACAAATTTATGAAAAAAAAATTGGGATCTAGATTATATAAATTCGAATTTTTTTATAAATACAAAATTTTACTGTTATATAGAAAATAATACTGTATATAAAATAATATATTATTAATTCTGAATAAAACAAATATATATATATTATATTATTATATGAATAATTTATTCATCATAAAAAATTAAAGGCCATAAAAAATGGGTCTAAAAAGTATAAAAAGATTTGAGATTACCTTAACTGGCTTAGTTTTCATTCATTGTATGAACTAATGAACCAAGGGGTTAAGCTTTTTTATTTATTTATTTTTTCTATTCTTTTCACTATATGAAAAATTCATAATCATATTGACAACAGTGTATGGACCAAATATAATTCTCTCATAGATAAATGGATCTATTTATCCCTGACACACGACTGGATTTTTTTCTTTATTCTGGTTGTATCTACATATTTGCAGTACGTTCTTTTTTTGTTTTTTGGGGTTGCTAACTCAACGGTAGAGTACTCGGCTTTTAAGTGCGACTAGCATCTTTTACACATTTGTATGAAGAAAAGGATTCGTCCAGATCCGCGGTAGAGTTTGTAAGACCACGACTGATCCTGAAAGGAATGAATGGAAAAAATAGCATGTCGTATCAAGGGAGAATTCAGATAACATTTTTTTTTGCTTTCCTGATCGGTACAACCTTATTTTGATATCGAAAAAAAAAGAATTCCAATTTGGGTCAAGTGAATAAATATAAATGGATGGATAAAAAACCCAGTTTTCCTGATTCCAGGAAAAAAAAAAGAAACGAGCTTCCATTCGTAATTTGAAAAATTACCCGAACTAATTAAATGTTAAAAATAGATTAGTGCCTAATACGGGTATGGGAAGGCATTTTTTTCTTGCGTGTTATTATCAATTTTTTCATGAGTCCTAATTATTTTTTTAACTAGTCCATTTGGATTAGGTTGGAGTGTGTAAAAGAAGCAGTATATTGATAAAAAATATATATATTTCCAAAATCAAAAGAGCGATTAGGTTAAAAAATAAAGGATTTCTAATCATCTTGTTTTGTTATTCTATAATATAACGAACAGAAACCTATTAAAGATAGAGAATCCGGTTAACAGTCTACCTGTTTATGAGGTATCTATAGCTTTCGTAGTCTAATACCTTATTTTGACTGTATCGCACTATGTGTCATTTCAGAACTCAAGAAAATAAAGACTTTACCTTCAGTTCAAATCGAATTTCAATCCAAATGGAGAAATTTCAAGGATATTTAGAGTTCGATGGGGCTCGGCAACAGAGTTTTCTATATCCACTTTTTTTTCGGGAGTATATTTATGTACTTGCTTATGATCATGGTTTAAATAGATTAAATAGAAATCGCTCTATTTTCTTGGAAAATACGGATTATGACAAAAAATATAGTTCACTAATTGTGAAACGCTTAATTTTGCGAATGTATGAACAGAATCGTTTGATTATTCCCACTAAGGATTTGAACCAAAACTCCTTTTTGGGGCATACCAGTCTTTTCTATTATCAAATGATATCTGTTTTATTTGCAGTGATTGTCGAAATTCCATTTTCCCTAAGATTAGGATCCTCTTTTCAAGGAAAACAATTCAAAAAATCTTATAATTTACAATCAATTCATTCAATATTTCCCTTTTTAGAAGACAAATTAGCACATTTTAATTATGTGTTAGATGTACTAATACCTTACCCCATCCATCTAGAAATCTTGGTTCAAATCCTACGTTACTGGGTAAAAGATACCTCTTCTTTGCATTTTTTTCGGTTCTGTTTATACGAGTATTGCAATTGTAAGAATTTTTATATTAAAAAAAAATCAATTTTGAATCCAAGATTTTTCTTGTTCTTATATAATTCTCATGTATGTGAATACGAATCCATCTTTTTTTTTCTACGCAAGCGGTCTTCGCATTTACGATCGCCATCTTATGAAGTCCTTTTTGAGCGAATTTTTTTCTATGGAAAAATAGAATATTTTTTCAAAGTTTTTGTTAATAATTTTCCGGCGATCCTAGGGTTGCTCAAGGATCCTTTCATACATTATGTTAGATATCACGGAAGATGCATTCTGGCAACAAAGGATACGCCGCTTCTGATGAATAAATGGAAATATTTTTTTGTTAATTTATGGCAATGTTATTTTTCCGTATGGTTTCAATCGCAAAAGGTCAATATAAATCAATTATCTAAAGATAATTTAGAGTTTCTGGGTTATCTGTCAAGTTTGCGATTAAACCCTTTAGTGGTACGTAGTCAAAT
>NW_003301862.1:0-1005 GCF_000004255.2 Arabidopsis lyrata subsp. lyrata | reverse complement strand
CTCAATTCGGATAGTTGGGACGACTTGTTACCTAGCTAGCCACCGGTTTGAAGATCCAATAGCAATTAACAAAGCCCGCAAAAGAAGGACTAAGGCAAAAATTTCCTAGTGGGCAGAAGAAAGAGGATGTAGTAGTCGAAGTGGTACTGGAGGAAGACAAGCCGGACCGGAAAATTAGAATTGGAGCGACTTTGACTGGCCAAATAAAAGAAGCTTTGATCGAACTCCTAAGGAAAAACAAAGCATCATTTGCATGGTCAGCAGCGGACATGCCGGGCATAAATCCGAGTATAATCTGTCATGAACTGAACGTAGATCCAGGCTTCAAACCGGTGAAACAAAAAAGAAGAAAGCTTGGAGTGGAGCGAGCAAAAATAGTAAACGACGAGGTGGATAAACTCTTGAAGATAGGATCCATAAGAGAAGTGCAATATCCGGAGTGGGTAGCAAACACTGTCGTTGTCAAGAAAAAGAATGGGAAAGATAGGGTTTGCATCGATTTTACAGACCTGAATAAAGCATGTCCTAAAGATAGTTTCCCGCTCCCGCATATAGATCGACTTGTAGAGTCCACTGCTGGAAATGAGCTGTTAACGTTCATGGACGCCTTCTCGGGTTACAATCAGATAATGATGAACCCCGAAGATCAAGAAAAGACGTCATTTATCACAGATAGAGGTATCTACTGTTACAAGGTAATGCCTTTTGGTTTGAAAAATGCAGGAGCAACTTACCAACGATTGGTGAACAAAATGTTTCACAATCACCTCGGGAAGACTATGGAAGTCTACATAGATGATATGTTGGTTAAATCATTGAAGAAAGAAGATCATGTTAAACATTTGGAGGAATGTTTTGATAAGAACATGTTTAGATCATATGAATTAATAATTTAATAATCAAAACATTTTAAAGTATATTAAAATTAAAAAATTAGTTTTAAAATTGAAAACTATAAAAAAGTAAACTTATATTAACATTGATTTGAAAATAAAAAGAACAAAG
>NW_003301863.1:0-1017 GCF_000004255.2 Arabidopsis lyrata subsp. lyrata | reverse complement strand
CCCACGGAGGGGTGCTGTCTCTGGTTCTTAGAAGCATACAGTAATCCGCCTACATGATTTTGACTCAAAACTTTTTCTTGTAGATGTTGAATTACAACTTGTACTTTACTGCCCTAAATTTCTTAGGAGATAATTATTTTAAAATGGGCAATGGATACTAAGATTATCCTAAAGTCAAAAGGACTTGGTGAATGTATCTAATAAGGCAAGAATGCCAAGAGAGAAAGATAGATACAAGACAATATTAGCCACCATCTTATTGAGAGTCTCATAATCCAGGACTATAAGTTCGTGGATGAGTCTATTGCTAGATGAAAAAAAAAAAAAAAATAATGACTTACAGATAAAAACAGTGAGTTACGACCTCATAGATTAACCCCATTACCTAATGCCAATAAGGCCGCAGAGGATAAGAAAGAATCCAAAGAATCTAACCACGTCTAAAGTGATAGACCACACGGCCGTGACCGTGGTGGATGGAAAGGACGTGGTTGTGGCCACTATAACTCATCCGGCCGTGGGAACCACTATAACCGTGGATGTAGACCCAATTCCGGCCGTGGTCGAGGGCGAGGACGATGTGGTATTTCCAAACCACAACACTCGACCAAATGAGTATGCCATAGATGTGGTATTGAAAGGACGTGGTTGTGGCCACTATAACTCATCCGGCCATGGGAACCACTATAACCGTGGATGTAGACCCAATTCCGGCCGTGGTCGAGGGCGAGGACGATGTGGTATTTCCAAACCACAACACTCGACCAAATGAGTATACCATAGATATGGAATGGGAAACCATTGGGCTAAGATATGTAGGACTTCCAAACATCGTTGTGACCTCTATCAAGAGAGTGTAAAAGGGAAGAATCCTAAAGCCCATTTGGTATATAAAGATGGTGAACATGATCAAGATGATCTAATAGAGTATGAACTTCTGATTGCATGAAAGAATCAAGTTGATAATCTTACTTAAAATCAAACGTCTATGTTTTCTTGCATTTTATGTGTTCATTG
>NW_003301864.1:0-1032 GCF_000004255.2 Arabidopsis lyrata subsp. lyrata | reverse complement strand
ATATATAAACTATTTATAGAATTTAAATATGGTAGATACTTTAAACTTTTTATAAATTTTACATATTTATAATATTTAAACTTCTTATAAGCTTTAATATTAATAATATTTAAAATTCTTAAAAAGTTAAAATATTTATAATATTTGAAACCTTATAAAATAATAATAATCTAAAACAACATATTATTCAGTAGACATAAATAATATTTATATATTTGGTAATAATGTTTTTTGGAGTTAATCTCATTTATAACTAAACAAATTATTTATTGCCAAAATGAGGTTGGTTTATAATAAGTAATATAGCAAAATGAGTTTGTCAAATAACGATTAGTAACCATAATTTAATTAATGTACATTAAAATAAATATATTTAAAAATGAATTACTTAAAACAATTGATTTTGTCACTTGATGGTAAACCACTAAATATTTTCTGTAAACAAACCAAATAATTTTTTTAAATCAATACTAATTAAAAAAAGTTCTAAACAGGTTTAAAAGAAAAGAAATGAATCTTTACCTCTAAATAATGAGCTTGGAATTTTGATACGTACCAAATCACAAAAAAAAAACCAATCCATCCTCTGATCCACCGAGAGGACGTGTATCCAAATTAGTGAGGCAACAATTAGTTTTAAATGACTGTTTAAACACAAAACAAACAACCATTACTATTGTAACTAAGAGATATAAGTTAAGATGCTACAACGGATTATTGTTAACTCTACCAATATTTTCACACTCAAACATGAGCCATCTTACCAAGACAATAAAAATCAAAACCCTTTTCTAATTTTTCCAAAACATGTAGATTAAGGTAACGTAGAAGGACCAGTTTTTGAATGCACTGGAAAGCTCCTCAATTCAACGTGAGGCTATCAAACATATGTAAAGCCATAGAAAGACGAAAGTGAGTTATTTATCAAAAAAAAAAAACAAAAAAAAAATGAAAGTGATTCAAATCAAAGAAGAATAGAGAAGAATCTTAGTCCAAGACATGTACAAAATGAAGCCACATGCAGATGATTTG
>NW_003301865.1:0-1037 GCF_000004255.2 Arabidopsis lyrata subsp. lyrata | reverse complement strand
GGCTTTGGGAACCCTTACAAAGCTTGACTAGCGAGTTTTAAAGTCAAATATAACAAGATCCCTTGTTTATGATTAAGTATTAGAAAAAGGCTTTGAGTCGGATTCTTACTAAACTCGTGTGTGATTTAGTACAAGCTCCAAAAAACACTTATAGAACATCTCCTCCACCTACAAAGATTTGGGAACCATTACAATGCTTGGCTAGCGGTTTTGGAGTCATATATGACAAGATCCAGTGTTTATGAATAAGTATAAGAACTGGGCTTGTGGTTGGTTTCTGAAAGTTAAAGTCGTGTGTGTTTGTGTAGAAGCTCCAAAAAAGTCTTATAAAACTTTTCCCCCAGCCAGAAAGCTTTGTGAACCCTTACAAAGCTTGGCTAGCAGTTTTGAAGTCAAATATAACAAGATCCCTTGTTTATGATTGAGTATAATAACAAGTCTTTCAATCGGATTCTTATAGCGAATCTCGTGTGTGATTTAGTACAAGCTCCAAAAAAAACACTTATAGAACTTCTCCTCCACCCACAAAGATTTGGGAACCATTACAATGCTTGGCTAGCGGTTTTGGAGTTATATATGTCAAGATCCGGTGTTTATGAATAAATATAAGAACTAGGTTTGCGGTCGGCTTCTGAAAGTTAAAGTCGTGTGTGTTTGTGTAGAAGCTTCAAAAAACTCATATAGAACTTCACCCCCACCCATAAAGCTTTGGGAACAATTACAAAGCTTGGTTAGCGGTTTTGAAGTCAAATATAACAGGATCCTTTGTTTATGATTGAGTATAAAAACAAGGCTTTCAGTCGGATTCTTATAGCTAAACTCTTGTGTGATTTAGTACAAGCTCTAAAAAACACTTATAGAACATCTCCTCCACCTGCAAAGATCTGGGAACCATTACAATGCTTGGCTAGCGGTTTTGGAGTCATATATGACAAGATCCACTGTTTATGAATAAGTATAGGAAACTAGGCTTTGTGGTAGGATTCTGAAAGTTAAAGTCGTGTGTGTTCGTGTAGAAGCTCCAAAAAGCTCTTATA
>NW_003301866.1:0-1047 GCF_000004255.2 Arabidopsis lyrata subsp. lyrata | reverse complement strand
AGTATATTTATTTTGGCACATTACTTTTTAATCAATTAAAAAATAAAGGGAAACTATTTCAAATCTAAAAAGGAATCCGATTTAAAGAAGCTTAACTTCTTCTTCTGTTCTCGTTTCCACTTTGGCTCTACGTGATCAAGAAAGATCGGCAACTTATAGTACTCTGGCAACTAGGCTATAAGTCGAATGATTTGTTTTATAGTCAACTAATTGATGAGAATCAAAATTGGCAAAAAAAAAAACATGGTGACAAAATAGTAATTACGTATACAAAAAAAATTGTAATTACGTAATGGAATTTTGGTAACTGCATGTCAGAGAAAACAATCAAACATATTGTACCTACATCTTGGATCGTCTTTCTCCGGAAACTTAACCTTTGTCGTTGACTCTATCCCTCGTTAACCTGGATCCTTGTCGACATATCACGATATATATGATATATATTTAGTTTTGTTACCTAGTACCTACATAGCGTGATATGTTTCACCAAAAAAAAAAATGTATATGTGATCTCTCCTATGTAAAGATTTTTTTATATATAAAGATCTTTTTTTTAATTAATATATATATATATATATATATATATATATATTAATATATATATATATATATATATATATATAAAGATCTTTGCATGTTCATCATCATGGTTATAAAATATTTACAGTAATTTGATCCATTTTAATTAAAACAAATGACGAATCTAGCAGCTCCTCTTGGTTCCTCTCATGCATGTCCCCTTGTTTTTTTTTGATAACCCAGTATCAATACCACACAGTGATCTGACTAGCTCACTGGACCAAAAGCCCGCGTCACAGGGATTTTTAAGCCTCCACTTAAGGGCCTCCTGATAAACTGGTGGTCTGGGGCGCCTGAGCAAGTCCGCATGTAAATTCCCAGGTGGCCACGAGAGTGAGAAAGCGAAACTGCTTCTGGGGAGGATCTATCCCTGGCCTAGACCAACAGGGCGATCTTTCCTACCAAACGAGAACTACTCGCCCACCACCATATGGGTATGCCCCCCTTGTTTTGTTCGCCCACCAC
>NW_003301867.1:0-1078 GCF_000004255.2 Arabidopsis lyrata subsp. lyrata | reverse complement strand
CCTGTTTTGGAGCTTCTAAACAGAAAAACAATACTTTAGCTTTTGGGATCCGGTTGCGGTTCTAGTTCTCATACCCAATCATAAACACGAGATCTAGTCATAATTCACTCCAAAAACACTAACGAAGTTTCTTATTGCTTCTCAAATATTTGTGGGTGTGGCCGAAGTCTTATGAGTTTTCTGTTTTGGAGCTTCTAAACGAAAAAACACTACTTTAGCTTTTGGGATCCGGTTGTGGTTCTAGTTCTTATACCCAATCATAAACACGGGATCTAGTCATAATTCACCCCAAAAACACTAGCCAAGCTTCTTATTGCTTCTCAAATCTTTGTGGGTGTGACCGAAGTCCTATGAGTTTTCGGTTTTGGAGTTTCTAAACGGAAAAACACAAATTTAGCTTTTGGGATCCAGTTGCGGTTCTACTTCTTATACCCAATCATAAACACGAGATCTACTCATATTTCACTCCAAAAACACTAGCCAAGCTTCTTGTTGCTTCTCAAATCTTTGTGGGTGTGCCCGAAGTCCTATGAGTTTTCGACTTTGGAGCTTCTAAACGGAAAAACACTTCTTTAGCTTTTGGGATCCGGTTGCGGTTCTAGTTCTTATACCCAATCATAAACACGAGATCTAGTCATAATTCACTCCAAAAACACTAACGAAGTTTCTTATTGCTTCTCAAATATTTGTGGGTGTGGCCGAAGTCTTATGAGTTTTCTGTTTTGGAGCTTCTAAACGGAAAAACACTACTTTAGCTTTTGGGATCCAGTTGCGGTTCTAGTTCTTATACCCAATCATAAACACGAGAAATAGTCATATTTAACTGCAAAAACACTAGCCAAGCTTCTTACTGCTTCTCAATTCTTTTTGGGTGTGGCCGAAGTAATATGAGTTTTCGATTTTCGAGCTTCTAAACGAAAAAACACTACTTTAGCTTTTGGGATCCTGGTTGTGGTTCTAGTTCTTATACCCAATCATAAACACGGGATCTAGTCATAATTCACTCCAAAAACACTAGCCAAGCTTCTTATTGCTTCTCTAATCTTTGTGGGTGTGGCGGAAGTCCTAGAGTTTCGGT
>NW_003301868.1:0-1083 GCF_000004255.2 Arabidopsis lyrata subsp. lyrata | reverse complement strand
GCCGTTTAATTTCGAATTCAGTCTTGTGTGTATATATTCGTTTCTTTCCCTAGGTTGACTCTACAACTTCCTAGAGGCTGCTACTTCTTTATATTCTATTCTTCTCCTTGTATTCGAACTCATCAAACATTTTCTATCAAAAACTTCTTTCTGAATTTCGTTTGATCTTGAGATTGTGTGTGTCATATCACTCTCTCTGCTTGTGTATGTCTTTGGTGTGTCATATCCAGACAGACTCAAGTTCGAAAGTTCAAAGGAGATTCCGCAGCCTTTGAAAGTTTCACTCGACCCTTCATCTCCTCGCCATCACTCGATCTCGCTTTTCAAATTCGTTCATCATCATCATTCATCATTCCATTCAATCCGCTTCACCAATCCATCACTCGATCGCATCATCACCATCACCACTAATCTACTCGATCGCATCGTCTTCACCTTCATCACATCGTCACCATCACTCGATCGCATCATCACCATCACCACTCATCTACTCGATCACACTATCACCCAATCGTCACACCATCTACTCGATCACACCATCTAATCAATCACACCATCTACTCGATCACATCACCACTCTTGATCATATACTCGATCACCACTACTCAAAAACAGTCAATCCGCAAACTGTTTGTATCCAATCACACGAAGTGCATTAAGGGACTATGATCTCTAACCAGGATCATATTATTATGGCTTTCCCAAGTGTTGTAAGTGAAGACGAAGTCCCTATGAATTTTTTTTTGTTTTATATCTACTCTACTTTAGCAGCCAGGATACGGGTTGCATTTCACTTTCTTATGCTTAGTCATACACACCAATCTTGTCATATTGGACTCCAAATACCCTACACAAGCTTATTATGGCTTACCCAAGTTTTGTAAGTGAAGACGAAGTCCCTATGAGTTTTTTTGTTTTATATCTACTCTACTTTAGCAGCTAGGATACGGGTTGCATTTCACTTTCTTATACTCAGTCATACACACTAATCTTTGTCATATTGGACTCCAAATACCCTACACAAGCTTATTATGCCTTCCCCAAGTTTTGTAAGTGAAGACGAAGTCCCTATGAGTTTTTTTG
>NW_003301869.1:0-1174 GCF_000004255.2 Arabidopsis lyrata subsp. lyrata | reverse complement strand
AAATATTTCACCCGACTGATATGAGTTTCGGTTATGGATACGAATACTATATAAGATTTTGTTTTACATCAATCTAACTTCTATGATATTGTCGATCTAAGATTTCATACAACAATACTCTTCAGTTTCAAACTCCAAAAAATGACTTATGGTTGCTATTGTGTCATAAGCAAACATAAATGACATTTTATACTTTTCTGTGTACATTATAATTTATTCAATACAATATATATCACTAAAACAACAAAATAATCATATATTTAATAAAAAATTATTACAACACATTTCTTAAAATATGAAATCCCGCACGTATGTGCGGGTAAGGATCTAGTATATATATAAATGGCTATTTGTGGATGATTAATTGTGGATTGTTGAATTTAATTAAAATCTTATTTACAATATATCACAAGTTTGTTAAACATTGCTAAATATAATATTGAATTTAATTAAATCCTTATACATATTTGTTTTAAATACTTGAATTAATCTACTAGTTTGTGATTGCTAGTAACCATTTAAAATTGTCATTTGGCCGTTTCTAGTCAAATAATAATTTAGTATATGTAAGAATCAAAGCCATGTGGACAAGCATATATGGTTAATTAGTTGAATGAACCAGCATGTAGACTCAAATCTTAGATTTATTTTAATACAAACCTTTTGTTGAATCAAGTCTTATATTGATGGAAAGATGAATTGAATTATTAAATCTTAGAAATTTTTGGTTTCTGCATTTGCACCAGCGTGAAGAGACGATCTTGTTTAAGCAATCTCTTTTGACCATCCGTATGTTCACATCCATCATCTAGTAGGTTCATCTAAACCCTAAACCCTGAAGTCTAAGAAAGTATATCCACAATACTGAAGTCCACAATGTCTACAAAGCAACACTTCATCTGAATCTACAAAAATTTTGGTAGTTTTTTGTGTTCCATCTACTCTTTATTTGCTAAGATGTCCACTAAAGATAGTATATGTGGACGATGAGTTATGGACGATAAAACAAAATATTCCACCATAGCAAATAAAGATTGAGGCCAAAAACAAACAATGAAAAATATTTATTTATTGAGCGCATAAAGAATCTTACACTTCTCTTTAAAAATTTTCCATAATAACATGTCCATCCCCCAAAAAAAAAAAAAGACTAATCATGTTTACAACAAAACAA
>NW_003301870.1:0-1194 GCF_000004255.2 Arabidopsis lyrata subsp. lyrata | reverse complement strand
TTTTTTATTATCTTGTTGTTGATCATGGTAACCAGCTAACGTAGGCTTTTTTTTTGGTCTTTCTTACAGAATCCAGCTCGTGTTGTATATGTCATGGATAGCAGTATTGGTCAAGCTGCATTTGATCAAGCTCAAGCATTCAAGCAATGTTTCCCTCGTGGAGTTGCCATTATTACTAATATACACGGCAACGCTAAAGCCTGTGGTGCTATCAGCGCGTAAGCATTATTACAAGTTTTCTTCTTTTCATTTTCTATAACATCATCTTGTGATCTCTTCTTCAAGTGCCTGGTCTATTCATGCAAATGATGTTTTTTTTCTTCTTCATGTTGTCAAGTGTTGCAGCAGCAAAGTGTCCCATGATATTAGCTGAAACGGGAGAGAAGAGAGAGGATTTTGAAGCATTTGAAGCTGAAGCTTTTGTCAGGAGTCTCTTGAGTAAGCAAATTCCTTCATGTCTTATCCTTCTCTGCTTTGGTTTCTCATTGATGAGTATGGACACTCATGATTGGTCCACTTTTGTGCAGAAAATCCATGGGATAAGCCCTATGAATATACTTTGAGACTAATGTATCATTGTTATAGGCGAGAATTAGGATTGGAGAAAAATGTATAGTTTCATCTCTCAATAAACTCTTGTTTAGTTATTATAGGGAATACAAGACATTGTAACTCGTAAGTTTCTTCCAAATTCTCTGTAGTTGCTTTCCCACCTTGGTCCTTCTAGGTGTTCGAAGCTAAACCAGAGAAGTATAGGCGGTGCACGACAATAATGGAGTCCATGACAGATGAAGGTAATACTAATAATTATGACATGGTTATGGTTTATGGATCAAAACTTGTTTTTTTACTCGATTGAATAATATTCTTGGTCAATTTGGCAGAGCTTGATAACCCAAACGTAACGCAAATGAGCGAGGAACGGATGATGGAGATAGCTGAAGCATCAAAAGTAGATGTGAAACAAGTTGTGCAAATGATGATAACGTTCAAGATCAAGGCCAAGGGGGTTATGGAGCTTGAGGAGAGGAGTCGCAATGAATCTGATAGACCGCCCAAATTAAATTGCGCTTTTCCAACGTCTGAGCTTACAAATTATGCATAATATGCTTTTTGATTATTTGTTTGGATTCGTTACTAAGTATTTATATCAGATACGTATGTGTAAAAAACAAATAAATTTGTATAACTATA
>NW_003301871.1:0-1249 GCF_000004255.2 Arabidopsis lyrata subsp. lyrata | reverse complement strand
AGCTCCAAAACCGAAAACTCATAGGACTTCGGCCACACCCACAGAGATTTGAGAAGCAATAAGAAGCTTGGTTAGTGTTTTGGGAGCCAAATATGACTAGATATCGTGTTTATGATTGGGTTTAAGAACAGAACCGCAACCGGATACCGTAAACTAAGGTAGTGTTTTTTCGTTTAAAAGCTCCAAAACCAAAAACTCCTAGGACTTCGGCCACACCCACAAAGATTTGAGAAGCAATAAGAAGCTTGGTTAGTGTTTTTGGAGTCAAATATGACTAGATCTTGTGTTTTTGATTGGGTATAAGAACAAGAACTAAATCTGGATCCCAAAAGTTAAAGTTGTGTTTTTCCGTTTAGAAGCTCCAAAACCAAAAACCCATAGGACTTCGGCCAAACCCACAAAGATTTGAGAACCAATAAGAAGCTTGGTTAGTGTTTTTGGAGTCAAATATGAATAGATATCGTGTTTATGATTGGGTATAAAAACAGAACCGCAACCTGATCCCGTAAACTAAGGTAGTGTTTTTCCATTTAGAAGCTCCAAAACCGAAAACTCATAGGACTTTGGCCACACCCACAAAGATTTGAGAAGCAATAAGAAGCTTGGTTAGTGTTTTTGGAGTCAAATATTACTAGATCTCGTGTTTATGATTGGGTATAAGAATTATAACCGCAACCGGATCCCAAAAACTAAAGTAGTGTTTTTCCATTTGAAAGCTCCAAAACCGAAAACTCCTAGGACTTCGGCCACACCCACAAAGATTTGAGAAGCAATAAGAAGCTTGGTTAGTGTTTTTGGAGTCAAATATGACTAGATTTCGTGTTTATGACTGGGTATAAGAACTAGAACCACAACCGGATCCTAAAAGCTAAAGTAGTGTTTTCAATTAAAAAGCTCCAACCCCGAAAATTCATAGGAATTCCCCCACACCCACAAAGATTTGAGAAGCAACAAAAAACTTGGTTAGTGTTTTTGGAGACAAAAGTGACTAGATCTCATGTTTCTGATTGGGTTTAAGAACTAGAGGCCGCTACCGGACCCCAAAAGCTAAAGGAGTGTTTTTCCGTTTAGAAGCTCCAACACCAGAGAACTCAGAGAATTTCGGCCACTCCCACGTAGATTTGAGAAAGCAATAAAAAGCTTGCTTAGTGTTGTTGGAGTCAAATACGACTAGATGACCGTCTGGTCTCACAGAGCTTCAAAGGCCACCCCAACCTGAACCCGTAAACTAGAGGAGGTTTTCTCTTTT
>NW_003301872.1:0-1362 GCF_000004255.2 Arabidopsis lyrata subsp. lyrata | reverse complement strand
CTTAAAAACTTGGGGAAGCCATAAAAAGCTTGTGTAGTGTTCTTGGTGTCCAATATGATAAGTTTGGTGTGTATGACTGAGCATAAGAAAGAGAAATGCAACCCGGATCCTGATTGCTAAAGTAGCGTTGATGGAAAACAAAAAAACTCATAGGGACTTCGTCCTCCCTTACAAAACTTGGGGAAGCCATAATAAGCTTGTATAGGGTTCTTGGAGTCCAATATGACAAGATTGGTGTGTATGACTGAGTATAAGAAAGAGAAATGCAGCCTGGGTCCTGATTGCTAAAGTAGCATAGATCGAATACAAAAACACTCATAGGGACTTCGTCCTTATTGAACCAAATAATGAAGAGAAGCCTTTCGGGTCAAGTAGAATCAAGAAAGGAAGGGTTCGGGACGAGAGAAATTTAAGAAGAAGGATTCTGACCGTACCGCGGGACGATCAGGCTAACCCGCGGTACGACCCGCGGTTCAACCTGCGCTGTACGGACAAAGAAGGCCGTCCATACCGTTGATGATTTCACTCGGCCCATGAGTTAGTCTCTCGGCCTTTTAGCTTCGGTTTGGTCTCAAGAGTCTTCTAGAAGCCTTCTAGATCCTTCCCTTTGGAGCCGTTGCAAGCTTGAAGACGGAAGAGGACAAAAGTGCTTTATGACGCGTTTTGATCCTATGACCGTTGGTACAAGTCGCTTTCAAAGTGTAGATAAGAGTAGCATATCCTCTTGGATATTCTCTTTGTATAGCCCTTTAAAAAGGGAACCTTTGTAATTGCCATTTTAAGCAAGAAGAGAAAATCTCTCTCTTTCTCATCATCAAATCTATTTCTCTCAAATCTCTCAATCTCATTTCGGCATCTTAGTCCCATTCTCGCAAACCTAAACTCCACATTCTTACAGTCCTCACTTACAAAACTTGGGGAAGCCATAATAAGCTTGTTTAGGGTTTTTGGAGTCCAATATGACAAGATTAGTGTGTATGACTGAGTATAAGAAAGACAAATGCAACCTGGAACCTAGCTGCTAAAGTAGCATAGATGCAAAACAAAAAAACTCATAGGGACTTCGTCCTCCCTTACAAAACTTGGGGAAGCCATAAAAAGCTTGTGTAGTGTTCTTGGAGTCCAATATGATAAGTTTGGTGTGTATGACTTAGCATAAGAAAGAGAAATGCAACCCGGATCCTGATTGCTAAAGTAGCGTAGATGGAAAACAAAAAAACTCATAGGGACTTCGTCCTCCCTTACAAAACTTGGGGAAGCCATAAAAAGCTTGTGTAGTGTTCTTGGAGTCCAATATGATAAGATTGGTGTGTATGCCTGAGCATAAGAAAGAGAAATGCAACCAGGATCCTGATGCAAAGA
>NW_003301873.1:2458-3259 GCF_000004255.2 Arabidopsis lyrata subsp. lyrata | reverse complement strand
ATGAGTCCTCAGATATTAATTTATCATATATAGTCTGGAGATTACAGAAAGTGTTTTTTGGGGAAACGCCAACAATAATTGCTGACATATTCACACGCACACGCGTAGTAATGTCATAAATTAATACATAATAATTAAAAAGAATACAAAAAAATTATTATAATAACTAAAACAATTTAAAAAATATTCAAAATAATTCAAATACGTTACGGCTGAGGTATTTACTACTTACGACCGAGTTATGAGAAAAATCATTTTATTTAGAGGGCCATTTGTATATTAACATTATGTCTGGTTCTAATGAATTCTAGATTTATAACATTAAATCACAATAAAAATTTCACACTTTCAGCCCATTCACATTCTATATAGATCGACTTTCTAGGAATAGAAGTTAAGTTTAGCATGTGTGTCTAGGGTTTAGATGGTGTCGGTATAGGGTGTAGGGTACAAACATGAGCTAATTTTATGATCATTAAAAGATGAGTGAATAGAAGAAGTTAAATACATCTTATTAACGTGGTTTAATTTCAGATTAAATCAAATCACGAATTTAACACATAATAATTCGTGGTTTGGCCGAGTTATGACAATAACACGGCTGATGTACCACAGATGAATTCGTGGTTTGGCCGAGCTATGATAACGTTTTACGGCTGAGTTCCTCAGATATTAATCTATTATATACAGTCTCGAGATGACAGAAAGTGTACAAAGGGGAAACGCCAACAATAATTGCGGACATATTCACACGCACACGCGTTTCAATGTCATACATTAATACATAATAATTTAAAATAA
>NW_003301873.1:0-595 GCF_000004255.2 Arabidopsis lyrata subsp. lyrata | reverse complement strand
TTTAGGGTTTAGGGTACATACATGAGCTAATTTTATGATCATTAAAAGATGAGTGAATAGTAGAAGTTAAATACATTTTATTTACGTGGTTTAAGTTTAGATTGAATCAAATCACGAAGTTAACACATAATAATTCGTGGTTTGGCCGAGTTAGGACCATGACACGACTGATGTACCACAGATGAATTCGTGGTTTGGCCGAGCTATGATAACGTTTTACGGCTGAGTTCCTCAGATATTAATTTATTATATATAGTCTGGAGATTACAGAAAGTGTTTTTTGGGGAAACGTCAACAATAATTGCTGACATATTAACACGCACAAGCGTTTTAATGTCATAAATTAATACATAATAATTGAAAATAATACAAAAAAATTATTATAATAACTAAAACAATTAAAAAAATATTCAAAATAATTCAAATACGTTACGGCTGAGGTATCTACTACTTACGGCCGAGTTATGAGAAAAATCATTTTATTTAGAGGGTCATTTGTATATTAACATTATTTCTGGTTCTAATAATTTCCCGATTTATAACATTAAATCACAATAAAAATTTCACACTTACAGCCCTTTCACATTCTATATAG
>NW_003301874.1:0-1413 GCF_000004255.2 Arabidopsis lyrata subsp. lyrata | reverse complement strand
GTTTTACCATAGTTGGATTTTGTGTCTAAATAAAATAAAATAAAAATTGCAGGCGACAATAAATATAAAAATAAATAAATAAAGATAATACAGCAATTGTAATGTGATTTCTCTACAATAATAAAAATTCTACAGTTTGTTTATCAATCGGCTAGTTTTAGTAATTTATTAATTTGAGTAGTAAAAAAAAACACGAGATTCCTCTTATATATAAAATTTAAAAGAGATTACAAGAAGATAGGAAAGAAATTGTAAAGTTTTAGGCACTTAATTTCAGTATCACAAAACATGTAAGTCATGTATACCAGTACGTGGACCAATGTTCTTCACTATCCAGTGGTAGTTATCTATCTACCAACCCGTAAACCCGCCTGAAATATCCACATACAATATTAGACATGAACCTGAACTAAATTGGTCTAAGACTCGAGCCACTATAGTCCTTAAGATCCCGGTGAAATACATTTTCGATTTGGTTAGATCATATTCGTTCTATGTAGTTTCTGTTATTAGTATGAAGAATGTTTTAGGTAAAAAGTTACCTACGCTAGATCTTCTAAATCTAATGTGTCTATTTTGTTCATAGACTTCCCTTTTGGGTACGTAGTTGAAGACAAAAAGGTGTTATCATCGTCTTAATTAACAAGATATATATACCTGCAGGCTGGTATAAAGTTTTTTTTTTTTTTTTTCCAATTTTGAGATAGAATTTGACTAGCTACCTAGTTGGTCCTAGAAAATTAGTAAGGAAAAATCACAACATGCATTCCCACGTGGGCGGGTGTGGCCATTACAGATCATAAGGGACAAATTAATCTATGGGTATCGATGAAAACTAATACTATAGAACCAGTTGATTATAAATATTTCATTGCAAAGAGTTAATGACTTTATATATGTTGTTAGAGCAAAGCGTTTTCCGTCATTTGTCTTAAGTATCTGAAATGGCGACAAACTTCTATTCCCTTTTTACCAGTTATCGGTACGTATGAAACCCTAAATTCATTATTTTACAGTAAATGTCGCTCTCATCATGCATCAAAGTTTTCATATCAAATCTCAAGGAAACTAAAATGCATGGAACAATGTTTTTGCAGACATCAGTCCTTTAGTGGTCAAATGTGATGATTCGAACATGGCCGAGGATGCCGACGTGGCAAAGGTTGTGAGGAAACTGGACAAGGCCTGTCGGGATGCCGGATTCTTACAGATTGCAGATCAACTATTTTGAGATAGCCCGCTCTTTTCCTTCGCTTAAAAGGGTAAAAAACATCTAGATCTCAACTTTCCTGGAAATAACTTGAGTCTAGCCATGTCATATTCCTCGGGAATTGCCTTTCGAACTGAACTACCACGACTCTCGTTAACTGCATCGGATTCGTGAATCAATTGCAAGCCCACCTTTACATTTCT
>NW_003301875.1:0-1425 GCF_000004255.2 Arabidopsis lyrata subsp. lyrata | reverse complement strand
GATTGGGTTTAAGAACTAGAGCCGCAACTGGATCCCAAAAGCTAAAGTAGTGTTTTTCCGTTTAGAAGCTCCAAAACAGAAAACTCATAGGACTTCGGCCACACCCACAAAGATTTGAGAAGCAATAAGAAGCTTGGTTAGTGTTTTTGGAGTCAAATATGACTAGATCTTGTGTTTTTGATTGGGTATAAGAACTAGAACTGCATCCGGATCCTGTAAACTAAAGTAGTGTTTTTCCGTTTAGAAGCTCCAAAACCGAAATCTCATAGGACTTCGGCCACATCCACAAAGATTTGAGAAGCAAGAAGAAGCTTGGTTAGTGTTTTTGGAGGCAAATATGATTAGATCTCATGTTTATTATTGGGTATAAGAATTAGAACCACAACCGGATCCCGTAAAATAAAGTAGTGTTTTCCGTTTAGAAGCTCCAAAACCGAAAATTCATAGGACTTCGGCTACACCTACAATGATTTGAGAAGCAATAAGAAGCCTGGTTAGTGTTTTTGGAGTCAAATATGACTGGATATCGTGTTTATGATTGGGTATAAGAATAGAACCGCAACCGGATCAAAAAAGCTAAAATAGTGTTTTTCCATTTAGAAGCACCAAAACCGAAAACTCATAGGAGTTCGGCCACACCTACAAAGATTTGAGAAGCAATAAGAAGCTTGGTTAGTGTTTTTGGAGTCAAATATGATTAGACCTTGTGTTTTTAATTGGGTATAAGAACTAGAACTTCATCCGGATCCCGTAAACTAAAGTAGTGTTTTTCCGTTTAGAAGCTCCAAAACCGAAAACTCATAGGATTTCGGCCACACCCATAAAGCTTTAAGAAGCAATAAGAAGCTTGGTTAGTGGTTTTGGAGTCAAAGATGAATAGATGTCGTGTTTATGATTGGATATAAGAACAAGAACCGCAACCGGATCCCCAAAGTTAAAGTTGTGTTTTTCGGTTTTGAAGCTCTAAAACGGAAAACTCATTGGACTTCGGCCATTTCCTCTGATATTAGAGATTCTCCGTCAACCTTGGGTTGTGTTTTCGGAGGCAACTATGCCGAGACCTCGTCCTTTTGATTGGACACTTTAACAAGAACTGGAGCTGGATCCTATAAACAAAAGTTGTGTTTTGCCGTTTAGAAGCTCCAAAACCGAAAACTATTTCAGATTTCGGCGACCCCGAAGATGATGAGGTTATAGAAGGAAACTCTTGATACTGTAGTGGGAGTTCAATAGCATCAGATTCCTGGTATGTGATGGCCTATACCACCTATAACTCTTTCACTCTCCTAAAGTCTAAAGTGGAGTTTATCTGCTTAAAAAATCGAAAACACAAAACTGATGGGAGATCGGGACCACCCCTTATAATAAAAAACGCGTATGTTTCTGTAGCTTTTACCTGGGGATACCTACTGATTGTGAATAGAA
>NW_003301876.1:0-1447 GCF_000004255.2 Arabidopsis lyrata subsp. lyrata | reverse complement strand
ACTCAGTCATACACACCAATCTTGTCATATTGGGCTCCAAGAACCCTACACAAGCTTATGGCTTCCCCAAGTTTTGTAAGGGAGGAGAAGTCCCTATGAGTATTTTTTTGTTTTGCATCTATGCTACTTTAGCAGCCAGGATCTGGGTTGTATTTCTCTTTCTTATACTCAGTAATAAACACCAATCTTGTCATATTGGACTCCAAGAACCCTACACAAGCTTATTATGGCTTCCCCAATTTTTGTAAGGGAGGACGAAGTCCCTATGAGTTTTTTTGTTTTGCATCTATGCTACTTTAACAGCTAGGATCCGGGTTGCATTTCTCTTTCTTATATTCAGTCATACAAATCATTCTTGTCATATTAGACCTCAAGAATCCTTCAGAAATTTATTATGGCTTCCCCAAATTTTTTAAGTGAGGACGAAGTCCCTATGAGTTTATTGTTTTGCATCTACGCTACTTTAGCAGCCAGGATCCGGGTTACATTTCTCTATCTTATACTCAATCACACTCAACAATACTCTCATATTAGACTCCTAGAACCATACACAAGCTTATTATGGCTTCCCCAAATTTTGTAAGTGAGGACGAAGTCCCTATGAGTTTTTTTTTTTTCATCTACGCTACTTTAGCAGCCAGGATCCGGGTTGCATTTCTCTTTTTTATACTCAGTCATACACACCAATCTTGTCATATTGGACTTCAAGAACCCTACACAAGGTTATTATGGCTTCCCCAAGTTTTGTAAGGGCGGAGGAAGTCACTATGAGTTTTTGTTTATTTTGCATCTATGCTACTTTAGCAGCCAGGATCCCGGTTGCATTTCTCTTTCTTATACTTAGTCATACACACCAATCTTGTCATATTGGACTTCAAGAACCCTACACAAGCTTATTATGGCTTCCCCAAGTTTTGTAAGGGAGGAGGAAGTCACTATGAGTTTTTTTTATTTTGCATCTATGCTACTTTAGCAGCCAGGATCCCGATTGCATTTCTCTTTCATCTACTCAGTCATACACACCAATCTTGTTGTATTGGACTCCAAGAACAATTCACAAGCTTATTATGGCTTTCCGAAGTTTTGTATGGGAGGACGAAGTCCCTATGAGTATTTTTGTTTTGCATCTATGTTACTTTAGCAGCCAGGATCCGGGTTGCATTTCTCTTTCCTATACTCAGTCATACACACCAATCTTGTCATATTGGACTCCAAGAACCCTACACAAGCTTTTGGCTTCCCCAAGTTTTGTAAGGGAGGACTAAGTCCCTATGAGTAGTTTTTGTTTTGCATTTATGCTACTTTAACACCCAGGATCCGGGTTGTATATCTCTTTCTTATACTAAGTCATACACACCAGTCTTGTCATATTGGACTCCAAGAGCAGTTCACAAGCTTATTATGGCTTTCCCCAAGTTTGTAAGAGAGGACGAAGTCCTATGAGTAT
>NW_003301877.1:0-1567 GCF_000004255.2 Arabidopsis lyrata subsp. lyrata | reverse complement strand
GTCGATCCGCGTGCAACCATCTAAACGGAAAAACACTACTTTAGCTTTTGGGATCCAGTTGCTGTTCTAGTTCTTATACCCAATCTTAAACACGAGAAATAGTCATATTTAACTGCAAAAACACTAGCCAAGCTTCTTACTGCTTCTCAATTCTTTTTGGGTGTGGCCGAAGTCCTATGAGTTTTCGATTTTAGAGCTTCTAAACGAAAAATACACTACTATAGCTTTTGGAATCCGGTTGTGGTTCTAGTTCTTATACCAATCATAAACACGGGATCTAGTCATAATTCACTCCAAAAACACTAGCAAAGCTTCTTATTGCTTCTCAAATCTTTGTGGGTGTGGCCGAAGTCCTTTGAGTTTTCGGTTTTGGAGCTTCTAAACGGAAAAACACTACTTTAGCTTTTGGGATCTAGTTGCGGTTCTACTTCTTATACCCAATCATAAACACGAGATCTACTCATATTTCACTCCAAAAACACTAGCCAAGCTTCTTATTGCTTCTCAAATCTTTGTGGGTGTGGCCGAAGTCCTATGAGTTTTCGGTTTTGGAGCTTCTAAACGGAAAATCACTACTTTAGCTTTTGGGATCCAGTTGTGGTTCTAGTTCTTATATACCAAGTATTGAATGAAGTGCTGAAAAGGAAGAACCGGGTAACTTGTCTTCCAATCGGTTACTACGATCGGTTGCATAACCGATCGTGTCAGCTAGAGATTTGCCGCTCGGTTGTGACAATCGGTTGCACAACCAATCGAAGCCTTGTTTCACTATCGATCGGTTACGCTAATCGGTTGCACAACCGATTTAAGACTCTCGCCCGTACGGCCTACTTTTGGTCCGTCCGTACCATTGAAGATTTGTCTCGGCCCACGACTTTTTCTCTCGACCATTTAGCCTTGGATCCTCTCCAAGACACTTCTATAAGCCTCCGGATCCTTCCCGAGCCTTCTTGTAGCCGTTGCACATTCAAATGGAGGAAGAAGACAAGACTTGCTTTTGACCATTTGACCGTTGCTTTTTTTTGGCTCCTTAAAGTAGCATATTCTCTAGCATATCTTTTGGATATTCCTTGGCATATTCCTTTTGTATAGCCCTTTAAAGGGAACCTTTGTATTTTGCCATTTCAAGTCCGCCGAGATAATCTCTCTCTTTCTCATCATCAAATCTCTTTCTCTCAAATCTTTCAATCTCATTTCCGCATACTAGTTCCATTCTCGCAACTTAAACTCCACAAATCTTACAAAACACTAGCCAAGCTTCTTATTGCTTCTCAAATCTTTGTGGGTGTGACCGAAGTCCTATGAGTTATCGGTTATGGAGATTCTAAACGGAAAAACACAACTTTAGGTTTTGGGATCCAATTGCGGTTCTACTTCTTATACCCAATCATAAACACGAGATCTACTCATATTTCACTCCAAAAACACTAGCCAAGCTTCTTATTGCTTCTCAAATCTTGGTGGGTGTGCCCGAAGTCTTATGAGTTTTCGACTTTGGAGCTTCTTAACGGTAAAACACTTCATTAGCTTTTGGGATACCGGTTGCGGTTCTAGTTCTTATACCCAA
>NW_003301878.1:0-1576 GCF_000004255.2 Arabidopsis lyrata subsp. lyrata | reverse complement strand
AACTAGGGTTAATTGCAAGACTGACTAATCAATAGAGAGATTTTCTCCATTATACTAGACGAAATAGTATTGTGCATTTATGTATATATATGAACTTATATATCTGACTAGGAGAATTTTAAATTACGTTTAATATATCTAAATGATGTTAATTTGATGAGGAAAAGCAAAAATTTAATGTTGAGAGCTACATTAATAAATTATTTTAGTGTGGTATGCAAAATTCATGAATTTTTCAACCCCAAATTAAACCAGTTGGGATGATTCGATTGACCCATATATATACTGTATTTTAGGTTTCATTTTAATTCAGATATGAAATTTTTAACTAAGTAAATGTAAACATTGTTTAAAAGATATATGATCAAACTGTCAAAATATAGGGTTTTCAATCATATACTATTTTAAACCTATTTTTAATCAGGTTGATGAATCATAAAGCTTGTTCTAAATGGTTCATAATCTTTCTCCAAAACCAACTTCCAACGGATTGATATATAGTCCTAATATCACACAATAATATAAAAGCTTTGTATTTCTACATTAGATATAATTTTCTATGGGATTCGTAATAATCATTATATTGTATATATGTACAGGAGCTTTGAATCAGCTAGCAAGAAATTTGGCTTGTGAATGGGCAAAAGACGGCATAAGAGCTAATGCTGTTGCTCCTAATTTTATCCGCACTGCTCTGGTTCAATCTGTAATCAATACACCCTCGCGCTTTTTCATAATTTTTGTCTTTTACTATTAACAGCATCCACTTCTTATTCTTATTTTTTACAATCTTGTAAACAATCAGTTTCTGGAAGACGCCGGTTTCAACGAGAGTTTGTCTTGTAGAACTCCACTTGGTCGCGTTGGAGAACCAAGAGAGGTTGCATCACTTGTGGCTTTTCTGTGTCTACCTGCAGCTTCATATATTACTGGTCAGACCATTTGTGTTGATGGAGGTCTTACTGTTAACGGCTTCTCCCACCAGCCACAGGCTTGAGCCGGGTCTTGTCTTATGTGTTGGTGTCATCAAGAACGTCCATCTATATATTGTCATGTAAAAGATTTTATCGAAGAAAAACTTTTCTAATTAGACTCGAAAAATAATATTTTGCGTTGGCGATCCAAATTAATTACATGAGATCAATCTAAGTGTTGGTGTCGGATCCCGCACCAAAGGTCCAGGACCAACCAAAGATTGCCACGTAGTCAGGATAACGGCCCATAAAGGATAAATCAATTATACCCACAAGTCAAAAGAACAGTCGAAGTGGTTATCACCGTAAGGAGAATCCGAAGTGACTGCACCTCGACACGAGCCCGGAGACGAAGTCATGGTTAAGTCAGTCCAAGGACATTTGGGCCAAAAGGCGAGGCCCATGAAGATCAGAATCAATTCAAATTCAAACGTTAAACATTAAAAGCAAAGATCAAAACGGACACATTTAAGAGGGAATAATTGTACTTAATTAGCCACTTAAATGTCGTTTTTCTTATGTATAAATATAGAAGGCAATGGCCATGTAGGGGGATCTTTTCTTCCACGCAGGAATACTATAACAATTTCGTAGCATTCATA
>NW_003301879.1:0-1632 GCF_000004255.2 Arabidopsis lyrata subsp. lyrata | reverse complement strand
TATATAATTACGATCCAATATGCAATAATCTTTACATTATTTTACTAAATATGTATTCTTAGGATGTAGAGAAAATATTCTCCAATTATGAAGTTTGTTTCCTAGGAATGGATATAGATATTATTATGAAGTTGGCTGTGTCTTTGTTCAACAATTCGCGCACACATGAAATTTGCCTTACACCTTTAGTCCTTTACATGATACAAATTCATAAGCCAAGTACAGAATCGCAGAATTATTCAACTAAATCGCAAAGTAACCAATAAGAGTCATAACAACAGTGTAAATAATTGAATGAGAAAAGAGCAGCCCAAACATGTTGTAGCACAAACTGCAGTACCAAATGTAGTTGGCCACTGACTTATTTGATTCAGCATAAAAGCATAAACCCAATCATCTATAAGTAGAAGAGAAAAAAAAAAAAAAAAAGAGTTTGGCTAAGCCCTATAGCCTTTTATCCTTCCCACCGGATGTTGAAAGGAGATAAATAAAGCCCCCTAAATTTGTTGAACTTCTCTTCTGTCTCCTCTGGCTACAAAAATAGAAGTGCGTTTTCTTGTCGGCGAAACGTATTGAGATATCAAATGTGACTCAGTCTGATATCCTAAACTCCACTCCTAAAACTTCTTTCACCATCTCATATGTCACAAATGCAATCGCAATGGATGGTACAACCTATATAAGAAACACAAACAACATTTAACTTCCATGAGAAAAATTGGTTCATCTAATAAGAAGATCAAGATATAGGGCTTTGTTATCAGACAAACCTTCACTGAATTGGGGACCAAACCCTTGTACAATGCTCCGAAGCCTTCATGACGAACTGTTTTTCTAAATGCATCCATCATACCAGTGTATTCAAGCAAAGCTTTGCTTCTCCCTTCGCCTGTAACAACAGCGGAAGCATCTTTCCACCCGACCATTTGCATTCTCCTACGAATCACATCCAGTGGATAAGCAATTGAAATTTAACTTTTACGTATCCTTTTTAAGATTATCTCATTATTATTCTTCAAAATCGACGTGCTTCCCTTAATCGGTAAACGTGAGTGCGTGACGACGAGTTTTATACTTTTGACAGATAATTACTAATATTACACCATTTTCAGATATGTGTTACTCAATCGCATAAATTGTAAATATTTTATAGATAATGAAAAACTGTTTACAATGCAAATATTTGAAACCTATAGACATAGTTCCATGACAAAAAAGAGTCGTAAATATTTGAAAGCTATCCAGAAGTGGCATAGGAAACACAATCAGAACAACCAAAAGACGATAGAGGAGAAAAAGGAAAAACTGGATCAGGCCTTGACAGACACAACCCCGGATCTAGCTCTTATACAGACACTCTCACAATCTCTGAGAGAAACTTATGAGGCAGAGGAGAATTATTGGAGACAAAGAAGCCGTCAACTTTGGCTAGCTCTTGGAGATCGAAACTCATCTTACTTCCACGCAACCACAAGAGGAAGAAGAGCCCTTAACCGGTTCTCCGTGATAGAAAACGATGATGGCACTGTCTTTTTCGAAGAGGAACACATCACTGCAGTCATCTCGGAATATTTTTCAAATATTTACAGCTCCCAACCAAAGGAATCTTCGGGGATCATACATAAGCTATAA
>NW_003301880.1:2571-3400 GCF_000004255.2 Arabidopsis lyrata subsp. lyrata | reverse complement strand
TTCTAAACAAAGAAACACTACTTTAGCTTTTGGGATCCGGTGGTAGTTCTAGTTCTTATACCAAATCATACACACGAGATCTAGTCATATATGACTCTAAAAACGCTAACCAAGCTTCTTATTGCTTCTCAAAGCTTTGTGGGTGTGGCCAAAGTCCTATGAGTTTTCAGTTTTGGAGCATCTAAACAAAGAAACACTACTTTGGCTTGTGGAATCCGGTGGCGGTTCTAGTTCTTATACCAAATCATACACACGAGATCTAATCATATTTGACTCTAAAAAGGGTAACCAAGCTTCTTATTGCTTCTCAAAGCTTTGTGGGTGTGGCCAAAGTCCTATGAGTTTGCAGTTTTGGAGCTTCTAAACAGAGAAACACTACTTTAGCTTGTGGGCTCCGGTGGCGGTTCTAGTTCTTATACCAAATCATACACACGAGATCTCGTCATATTTGACTCTAAAAATGCTAACCAAGCTTCTTATTGCTTCTTAAAGCTTTGTGGGTGTGGCCAAAGTCCTATGAGTTTTTAGTTTTGGAGCTTCTAAACAAATTAACACTACTTTAGCTTATGGGATCCGGTGGCATTTCTAGTTCTTATACCAAATCATACACACGAGATCTACTCATATTTGACTCTAAAAACGCTAACCAAGCTTCTTATTGCTTCATAAAGCTTTGTGGGTGTGGCCAAAGTCCTATGAGTTTTCAGTTTTGGAGCTTTTAAACGGAGAAAGACTACTTCAGGTTTTGGGATCTGATTGCGGTTCTAGTTCTTATACCAAATCATACACATGAGATCTACTCATATTTGACTCTAAAAACGCTAACCAA
>NW_003301880.1:0-888 GCF_000004255.2 Arabidopsis lyrata subsp. lyrata | reverse complement strand
ATACCAAATCATACACACGAGATCTAGTCATATAGGACTCTAATAACGCTAACCAAGCTTCTTAATGCGTCTCAAAGCTTTGTGGTTTTGGCCAAAGTCCTATGAGTTTTTCAGTTTTGGAGCATCTAAACGAAGGAACACTACTTTGGCTTGTGGAATCCGGTGGCGGTTCTAGTTCTTATACCAAATCATACACACGAGATCTAATCATATTTGACTCTAAAAAGGGTAACCAAGCTTCTTATTGCTTCTCAAAGCTTTGTGGGTGTGACCAAAGTCCTATGAGTTTTCAGTTTTGGAGCTTCTAAACAGAGAAACACTACTTTAGCTTGTGGGATCCGGTGGCGGTTCTAGTTCTTATACCAAATCATACACACGAGATCTCGTCATATTTGACTCTAAAAACGCTAACCAAGCTTCTTATTGCTTCTTAAAGCTTTGTGGGTGTGGCCAAAGTCCTATGAGTTTTCAGTTTTGGAGCTTCTAAACAAATTAACACTACTTTAGCTTATGGGATCCGGTGGCGTTTCTAGTTCTTATACCAAATCATACACACGAGATCTACTCATATTTGACTCTAAAAACGCTAACCAAGCTTCTTATTGCTTCATAAAGCTTTGTGGGTGTGGCCAAAGTCCTATGAGTTTTCAGTTTTGGAGCTTTTAAACGGAGAAAGACTACTTCAGGTTTTTGGATCTGATCGCGGTTCTAGTTCTTATACCAAATCATACAAATGAGATCTAGTCATATTTGACTCTAAAAACGCTAACCAAGCTTCATATTGGTTCTCAAAACTTTGTGAGTGTAGCCGAAGTCCTATGAGTTTTCAGTTTTGGAGCTTTTAAACGGGAGAAAGACTACTTTAACTTTTAGATCCGGTTGCGTTCT
>NW_003301881.1:0-1720 GCF_000004255.2 Arabidopsis lyrata subsp. lyrata | reverse complement strand
CGGTTCCGATCGCTCGTTCCATTTTTTTTTTGTTTTGCAACTACGGTACTTTAACAACAAGGATCCGGGATGCATTTCTCTTCCTCATACTCAGTCATACACACCAATCTTGTCATATTGGACTCCAAGAAGCCTACACAAGCTTATTATGGCTTCCCCAAGTTTTGTAAGGGAGGACGAATTCCCTATTAGTTTTTTTGTTTTGCATCTACGCTACTTTAACAACTAGGATCCGGGTTGCATTTCTCTTTCTTATACTCAGTCATACACACCAATCTTGTCATATTGGACTCCAAGAAGCCTACACAAGCTTATTATGGCTTCCCCAAGTTTTGTAAGGGAGGACGAATTCCCTATGAGTTTTTTTTGTTTTGCATCTACTCTACTTTAACAACAAGTAATATGATCCTGGTTAGATCTTAGTCCCTTGATGCACTTCGTGTGGTTGTTGAATAATCAAGTAGAAGGGATGCGGAATGAGAATGAGTGAGATCGAGTAGGAGTTGAAGGTGATGATGGGGTTGAGATCGAGTAGAGGGTCGAGTAAGCGAATGGTTATGGGCTAATGGATCTGACCATGTGATCGAGTGGTTCTGGTCGAGTGGTTTTGGTAGTGAAGTGAGAGTCGTGATGTGTGATCGAGTGGTTTTGGTCGAGTGGTTTTGGTGGTGAAGTGAAAGTCGTGATGTGTGATCGAGTATGAGAGTGATAGGTTGATCCGTCGATGTGATCGAGTAGGATGATGGTTTGATGATGATGAACGAACCAATGATGTTGCGATCGAGTGATGGTGAGAAGGTGAAGGATCGAGTAGAACTTCCAAAGGCTGCGAGTTTCCTTTGAACTTCTGGGCTTGTTCGTGCTTGGATATGACACACCAAGAGCATTCACAAGTGAGAAAGGATATTACACACCAATCTCATGATCAAACAGAATCAGAAAGAGATTTTGATAAGAAAATGTTTGATGATCGATTACAAGGAGAAGAAGCGAAATATAAAGAAGAAGAAGAGAGTTCTAGGGAGATGAAGAGTTATCCTAGGGAAAGAAAACGAAATTAAACACACAAAGACTGAATTCGAAATTTTAAAGAAACGGGCTTCTCCTTGACGATGGGCTGCGAGACAACATTGGGCTCGAGTATAAGTGTGTGGGCTTGCCTCGTTAAAAACCTCTCTTGGAAAACCCATTGGGACAAAACCAAGAGGAGGGAAAAAGAGTGCAAGTCACACACCTCCAATGATGTCACTTAAACGGCTTGAATCACAACCAACGTGGTTGGACAAGCTTCCGGTTTAAGGCTGCCTTCCATGTGTTGTAGAAGTGTGTTGATAGCTTGATTCAACAACTTAGTCTTGGATCTTGTCATTGGTCCAGTAGCAACTTGCAATGACATATCCTCTTCAGCTCCAAGTGAATCATGCTCCTTAGCTCCCTGCATGGTCGAGTACTTCCTTGGTGCATTAGTATACTCGATCACATTGTCCTCCTTGTGGTCGAGCATGTGGTCGAGTACATCATCTGGTTCAGCATCAGCATGCTCGATCGCGTTGTCCTCCTGGTGGTCGAGTACGTGGTCGAGTACGTGGTCGAGTACGTGGTCGAGTGCCTCCTCTGGTTCAAGCTGTTTCTTAGTTCCTTGACCCAAGCTTCCCATGATCACATCATCCTCTCCACAGTTGAGAAGGATTGACCTCAATCTCACCAGTCTTGTCATATT
>NW_003301882.1:2387-3303 GCF_000004255.2 Arabidopsis lyrata subsp. lyrata | reverse complement strand
CAGCTCGGTCGGCAGCGAAAAACTGTCTATTTTGCTCTCTTTTATTATAATCATTGTTATAACCAAACTCATAATTCAGCAAATAATTTATACGTTTACCAAAACCTCTTACATTAGACAGTAGAAAACCGTCAATTTTGCTCCAATTTTTTTTTTATGGCTATAGCCAAACCATCAACCAGCAAACTTCTAAGTTAATCAATAGCTCTTTTGTTAGGCTGCAGAAAACTTTTGAGTTTGCTAATTTACCGTTATAATGGTTATTGTAAAACTCTTCAATCAGCCAATAATTTTTACGTTTATCGAGAGCTCTTTCATCAGACTGTCAAATATCGTCAACCTTGCTATTTTTTTGTTAAAATGGTTATAGCTAAACTCTTCAATCATCAAATGATTTTTACGATTATCAAAGATCTCTTTCATCAGACTGCGAAAAGCTGTTAATTTTGCTTTTTTTTTTTTCAAATCATGGATATAGCCAAAATCATCATCAATAAATGACTTCTACGTTTATCAAGAGTTTTTTCATGAGCTCGCATAAAACTGTCAATTTTGCTCATTTATTTGGTTATCATTTTTATAGCCAAACTCATCAATCAACATATGATTTGTCCGTTAATCAAGATATCATTAATCGGACTTCAAAAGGCCGGTTAATTTTATCTCTCTTGTTTGTAATCATGGTTATAGCTAAACTCATTAATGAGCAAATAATTTTTACGTTTATCAAGACTTCTTTCATTACGTTACAAAAAACCGTCACTTTGTTCCTTTTTTTTTTTATTATCATGGTTAGCCAACCTCATCAATCAGCAAAAAATTTCTACGTTTATGAAGATCTCTTTGATCGGATTGCAGAAACCATAAATTATGCCCATTTCGCCGTTATAATGGTTATAACAAAGCTCTTTAATCT
>NW_003301882.1:0-858 GCF_000004255.2 Arabidopsis lyrata subsp. lyrata | reverse complement strand
AAAACTGTCACTTTTGCTCATTTTTTTCTGTATCATTGTTGTAACCAACTTCATCAATCAACAAATGATATCTACGTTTTATCAAGATCTCTTTCATCGACTACAGAAAGTCGTCAATTTTATCTCTCTTGTTTTTCTTATTATGGTTATAGCCAAACTCATCAATGAACAAATAATTATTACGTTTACCAAGAGCTCTTTCAGTACGTTGAAAAAAACGTCTATTTTGCTATCTTTATTTCGTTATCATGGTTATAGCGAAAGTCATCAATCAGCAAATTATTTCTACATTTATTGAAAGCTCTTTCATCAGGACATAAAAAATCGTTATTTTTCTCCTCTTTTTTTGGTTATCAATGTTATAGCTCAACTCATCAATCAACAAACGATTTCTACGTTTATCAAAAGCTTTTTCATGAACCTGGAGAAAACTGTCACTTTTGCTCATCTTGTTATTTTTAATCATGATTATAGCCAAACACATATATCGGAAAATAATTTTTATGCTTATCAACATTTCTTCTTGAGGCTGAAAGAAACCGTCAATTTTGTTCTCTTATTTAGTTATCATTGTTATAGTCAGACTCATCAATCGGCAAATGATTTCTAAATTTATCAATAACTCTTTCATAAGGCTGTAGAAAACTGTCTATTTTGCTCTCTTTTATTGTAATCATTGTTATAACCAAACTCATCAATCAGCAAATAATTTATACGTTTACCAAAACCTCTTACATTAGACAGTAGAAAACCGTCAATTTTGCTCCAATTTTTTTTTTATGGCTATAGCCAAACCATCAACCAGCAAACTTCTAAGTTAATCAATAGCACTTTTGTTAGGCTGCAGAAACTTTTGAT
>NW_003301883.1:0-1840 GCF_000004255.2 Arabidopsis lyrata subsp. lyrata | reverse complement strand
GTCTGGTTGATTTTGATTAGGCATCATAACATATTCAACCATCGAATTGTTTGTGACCAACTGCCCCAAGTTAACTTCTCTAACACTCCTAAATTTCAATCTAAATGAGGCAATGGCCCGAATCATTTTTAAGGTATGGCTCTTCTTCCTTTATTTCTTCTCACTTCATTTAGTACATGTACCCCCAAAAAAAATTATGTTGGGATTTTTTGCAGGGTTTTCATAAACTTAAGTATATCAATCTCTCCAACACAGTTGGATTCGATGGAAGCTTTTTGAGGTTCATGTGGTTTAATACACAATGAAATGATATATCATCTTGGTTTATATTAGAAAGATCTCTGACGTAAAATTTTGATGGTAGGGTTTTGGGACATAGATGCAACGACAGTCCTCTCGAGACACTAATACTGCGTAATTGTTTTTCTCTCCAAGAGGTTAGCAAATTTTGTTAGTGGCATATGTCATTCTTAATGTAACACTCATGAGCCTTAACTATTGAATCTCAAATATATTCAGAGCGAAGTATTGAAGTTTTTGAATTCACTAATCGCGGGGAACTTCATATCCATTCAATACATTGTAAGTTCTATAGCAACCATTGGAACAACGCAAATCTGCTAAACAAGATGCATTTAAATTTACTCATAAGTCATAAATATATCCCATTATTGCGTCTTTATCTTTCCCTCTAATAGGATGTATCAAGCAACAAAGGTTTAGCTTGTGATGGTGAAAGAAGAACTTCCAAACCAAAGTACGTATAACTAAACATTTCATTTACTAAACGTAGTAGTCATGTAATCGATTCTCTCCATGATGGGTATTATTTTGTGTGTGGCCAATATTGTTATTGTTTGTGTGTGTGTATTTTGTAGCTTTCCTTTGGAAAAGCTGAAAGAAGAAAGATCAGATGTCACATTTGTTGCGGAATTTCCCTCAGAAACAAAAAGGTACCAATTGTTATTTATTAGACTTATTAAATTACGAGTAACTGAATACTATCACTAATGGATGGCTTTTTGGTAAACTTGTGGCACCAGATTGTTTTATTTTGGCAGCTTAACGGATGGCAACATTTTGGACGCCATTTATGGATCGGATAATTTAATTTAGTTAACTATTTGGAAAAAAACAAGATAAAACATTTTGATATCTCAATAATATGCATACTCTAAACTAATACGTGGGTTTGGCTAAATAGCCTGATATGACCGTGGTTGTTTTAGCACCATGAAAAATCATCTTCTTTTTTTCTGAATCTCTAGCTAGGGCCTGGTCTCTAATCTCAGAACAATATCTTGTGGTTCAAACCACTCTATGAGTCTATAAATATGCCCACTCATCAGTACTCCCATCTTCTTGTTGATTAAGGAGTGAAAGCTCCAGCTAGCTGGGTGATCATCTGCTTTAATAATGCTTCTCAAAGCAAAAGATGGTGTGCAAAGAAATAAAAAACGTCCGCAGGAGGCGATTTTCTAAGCGACTAGGGTTTTTTTTGTCGTTGGCTCCACGCAAGAAGGTTTTCAGGCGGTCAGCCGCCGGGTCTTTCCAGGATGGTGGACATTGTAGGAGAGGTGGCAGTGTCGGGTTCAAGCCAATCGAAGGAGGTTCCAAGTCCAAAATCGTATGCGAATGTTGTTGGTAGCAGACCTAGTCTTGCTAAATTTGATGTGAATGTTTCAACAGTTGATGGCAAGGCCACGGTGGCCGTACCGGATACAATTTTGGATGATTCTGTTCCCTTGTGGGAGGATTTCTTAATAGGTCGATTCCCAGGTACAGCTCCCCATGTAGCGAAGATCCATGTCATAGTTAATAAATTATGGAACTTGGGTGG
>NW_003301884.1:2492-3428 GCF_000004255.2 Arabidopsis lyrata subsp. lyrata | reverse complement strand
GGACTCAAAAACCTACAGAAGCTTATTATGGCTCCCCAAGTTTGTATGGGAGGACGAAGTCCTATGAGTGTTTTTGTATTCCATCTACGCTACTTAAGCAATAAGGATCCGGGTTGCATATCTCTTGCTTATACTCAGTCATACACACCAATCTTGTCATATTGGACTCCAAAAACCCTACACAAGCTTATTTTGGCTTCCCCAAATTTTGTAAGGGAGGACGAAGTCCCTATGAGTGTTTTTCTTTTTCCGTCCATGCTACTTTAGCAATCAGGATCCGGGTTGCATTTCTCTTTCTTATACTCAGTCATACGCACCAATCTTATCATATTGGACTCCAAGAACACTATAGAAGCTTTTTATGGCTTCCCCAAGTTTTGTATGGGAGGACGAAGTCCCTATGCGTGTTTTTGTATTCCATCTACGCTACTTTAGCAATCAGGATCCTGGTTGCGTTTCTCTTTCTTATACTCAGTCATACACACCAATCTTGTCATATTGGACTCCAAAAACCCTACACAAGCTTATTATGGCTTCCCCAAGTTTTGTAAGGGAGGACGAAGTCTCTATGAGTGTTCTTGTATTCCATCTACGCTACTTTAGCAATCAGGATCCGGGTTGCATTTCTCTTTCTTATACTCAGTCATACACACCAATCTTGTCATATTAGACTTCAAGAACCCTACACAAGCTTATTATGGCTTCCCCAAGTTTTGTAAGGGAGGACGAAGTCCCTATGAGTTTTTTGGTATTCCATCTACGCTACTTTAGCAATCAGGATCCGGGTTGCATTTCTCTTTCTTATACTCAGTCATAGACACCAATCTTGTCATATTGGACTCTAAGAACCCTACACAAGCTTATTATGGCTTCCCCAAGTTTTGTATAGGAGGACGAAGTCCCTATGAGTGTCTTTGTATCCCATCTACGCTACTT
>NW_003301884.1:0-980 GCF_000004255.2 Arabidopsis lyrata subsp. lyrata | reverse complement strand
ATAGAGGTACATGCTATTGTCCAGGGGATATTTTTTTTTACCCCAGCAGATATTCTTCTTTACTCTCATAAACACTAGTTTTTGTAATCGTTTTTCCTGTTGATCCTTTGAGTTTTTGGATTTCGTTTCTTCATCAAAGTTGTAGATCTGCCTCTTATCTATAACATACTTGCTTTTTAATGATTTCTGGGTTTGAAACGTTTTCTGGGTTTTTATGCATGATGTTCTTCAGTGTTCTTGAGTAGTGGATTAGGGTTCTTGAGGATGGGTGATATCTCTGTATTTTACCTCTTTTTAGCATACATTTGCTATGCATTTAGCTTAGTATTCACTCTTATTTACTGTCATTTGTAGTCATTTTGTATCACTTTGCATACTTAGAGTATTCTACATTAGCATAGCATGCATTCTTGCATTTTGGAGTTGTATCTGGTACATTCAGGTACTAAGGAGCAGTGCCAGAGCAGTGTACTCGAGCAGTGCAAGAGCAGTGCCAGAGCAGTTCCAGAGTAGTGTACTCGAGCAGTGTACTCGAGCAGTGTAAGAGCAGTGTACTCGAGCAGTGTAAGAGCAGTGTACTCGAGCAGTGTAAGAGCAGTGCCAGAGCAGTTCCAGAGTAGTGTACTCGAGCAGTGTACTCGAGCAGATTTCTGAAAAGAAGACCAAGACATACTCGACCAACCTACTCGAACAGGCTACTCGAACTGGACCTGAGAGACTTACCCGAGCAAGATGCAACCTTTGAAGAATGGACTACTCGACCAAGCCACTCGAGTACTAGCTCGAGTAGACCCTAAACCGACTTTCTATTTTGTCGTTTTGTGTACTAGGGTTTTCTACTTTTGCTATAAATAGACCTCTTAGGGCTTTGCCCAAAGGATCTCGTTTTTATCCTCTGAACAATATTTCTGCAAACTTTTGTAATCCAAATTACTTTTGATCCTTTGAGTTTTTGCAATCAATTTCCTTCTGCAAAGTTG
>NW_003301885.1:0-1964 GCF_000004255.2 Arabidopsis lyrata subsp. lyrata | reverse complement strand
ACCGACCAAATGACTTGAGCCAAGTCACTACCTCTTTGGTTTTGATCCATGCTCAAGGACCTCATCAAGATGGATAAGTGATTCATGAGTGCTCTTTTTCCCTGCCTTTGGTTTTGTCACACTGGGTTTTCCAAAGGGAGGTTTTTAACGAGGCTTATGTTTTCACTTCATATAATCCATTTTGATGATTCAAGACCCAAGCCCACTAAATAATGAGACATTTTCGTGGCCTTAGTAGTTGAAGGATTATTTTTCAAATTCAAACTCTATTTTAATTTCTCTTGTGTTTTCTAGGCAGCCTTGGAGTTTGTTCCAAGACTTGTCTCTTTACATTCTCTTCTCTCCTATATATCCTCTTGTAATCTCTTATGAGAACCCATCTTTCTTTTTATCAAAAACCTTTTCTAAGAAGATCATCTTGTTGGTGCGTATATCCAGCAAAACCCTTAGTCTCTTTTGGTGCGTATATCCAAAGGATCTAAGTTTCGGTATCGTGAAGTTCTTCCGCAAACTTTTGTGATATCCATCAATCCATTCTCTCGTTGTTGAGTCGTGTGTCGTCTCTAACTCGAGATCTTCTATCCATCATCACGGCGTCACAGCCACCTTTATCTCTTTCTCAACTTTAGAGTGCCGAGTCCTCGGGAGGATCGTGTCAAGTGGTATCAGAGCACACTCTGAAAGTTGAGTATTCTATCTTGTCTTTTCATATTCTCAGTTTCGTCTGTCATCTTGTTTTAATTTTCATAAATAATTGGTATGTGCTAAAATCGCGAAATCAACTGTCACGGGTTCGAAAAACAGTCTAGTATTTTCTAAAATTATTTCTGGAATTTTCCTGCGCGATTTGATAATTTTTTAATCTCCGAACAAGTGAAACTGTCGTGATTAGGGTTCTAGGAGAATTTTGTGGTATTTGAAGAGTCATTTCGTGTTTGTTTCAAAAGGACTAGTTACTGGTGTTTTTTTTGTTGTTTCTCTTGCAGAAAGAATGGCTGAATCCGATGAGGAAGAGACTAGCCACAATCGGAACAACAAACTTTTGATTGAAGCTATGAAGCAAATGATGAAAGTTGAATTGGAAGCTATGCGCCAAGAGTTTCATGAGAAATTAGATTCAGGGCAGAATCGTTCTAGGGAACCAAGGAGAACACATGAGCAGCCTGTACAACTTAGAGAAGAAGCATCGGATAACTATTATGGCCATAGGAGCAGTTCATCTCGAGAAAGTCAAAGGAGGCCCCATAGACGTGCAAGAGAAGGCAGAGATCTTTTGCAAGATAATCTCAAAGGCCTTAAGCTTAAAATTCCACCATTCCATGGAAAGAATGATCCAGATGCATATTTGGAATGGGAAAAGAAGATTGAAATTGTTTTCAACCTTCAACACTACACCAAGATCAATAGAGTGAGAGTCGTTACTACTGGATTTTATGATTATGCTCTAAGTTGGTGGGATCAGCTAGTTACTTCAAGGAGGCGCAATCAAGAGTATCCATTGGAATCTTGGTCTGAAATGAAAGCTATCATGAGGAAGAGATTTGTTCCTAGTCACTACCACCGTAAGTTGCATTTAAAGTTGAGGAATCTAACACAAGGGAGTCGATCTGTTGAGGAGTATTATAAGGAAATGGAAACTTTGATGTTACGAGCTGATATTTTAGAAGAAAGAGAAGCGACTATCTCAAGGTTTCTTGGGGGTTTGAATAGAGAAATTCAAGACAGATTGGAGACTCAACACTACATGGAAATGAAAGAGATGTTTCACAAGGCGATTTTGTTTCAGCAGCAAATTAAGAGAAAGAGTTCGTCACGATCTAGTTATGGTTCAGGAGCCGTTGCTAGTAAGTCCAGTTATCCAAGAGAGGAGAGAACTAGCAGCTATCAAAGAGAGAGCAAACCGTTTGTCAATTCGAGGGCTGAAAGTAAACCATATGCTGCAGTTCAAGATCACAAAGGAAAAG
>NW_003301886.1:2421-3595 GCF_000004255.2 Arabidopsis lyrata subsp. lyrata | reverse complement strand
GATTGGGTATAAGAACTAGAATGTATCCGGATCCTGTAAACTAAAGTAGTGTTTTTCCGTTTAGAAGCTCCAAAAGCGAAATATCATAGGATTTTGGCCACACCCACAAAGCTTTGAGAAGCAATAAGAAGCTTGGTTTGTGTTTTTGGAGTCAAAGATGACTAGATCTCGTGTTTATGATTGGGTATAAGAACAAGAACCGCAACCGGATCCCCAAAGTTAAAGTTGTGTTTTTCCGTTTAGAAGCTCCAAAACCAAAGACTCATAGGACTTCGGCCACACCCACAAAGATTTGAGAAGCAATATGAAGCTTGGTTAGTGTTTTTGGAGCCAAATATGACTAGATCTCATGTCTATGATTGGGGATAAGAACAGAACCGCAACCGGATACCGTAAACTAAGGTAGTGTTGTTCCGTTTAAAAGCTCCAAAACTGAAAACTCATAGGACTTCGGCCACACCCACAAATATTTGAGAAGCAATAAGAAGCTTGGTTAGTGTTTTTGGAGTCAAATATGACTAGATCTTGTATTTTTGATTGGGTATAAGAACAAGAACTGCATCTGGATCCCATAAACTATAGTCGTGTTTTTCCGTTTAGAAGCTCCAAAACCGAAAACTATTAGGATTTCAGCCACACCCACAAAGATTTGAGAAGCAATAAGAAGCTTTGTTAGTGTTTTTGGAGTCAAATATGACTAGATCTCGTGTATATAATTGGGTATAAGAACTAGAACCGCAACCGGATCCCAAAAGTTAAAGTTGTGTTTTTCCGTTTAGAAGATTCAAAACCAAAAACTCATAGGACTTCGGCCACACCCACAAAGATTTGAGAAGCAGTAAGAAGCTTGGTTAGTGTTTTGGGAGTCAAATATACCTAGATATTGTGTTTATAATTGGGTATAAAAACAGAACCGCAACCGGATCCCGTAAACTAAGGTAGTGTTTTTCCATTTAGAAGCTCCAAAACCAAAAACTCATAGGACTTTGGCCACACCCACAAAGATTTTAGAAGCAATAAGAAGCTTGGTTAGTGTTTTGGAGTCCAATATTACTAGATCTCGTGTTTATGAATGGGTATAACAATTATAACCGGAATCGGATCCCCAAAGCTAAAGTAGTGTTTTTCCATTTAGAAGCTCCAAAACCGAAGACTCATAGGACTTCGGCCACAC
>NW_003301886.1:0-917 GCF_000004255.2 Arabidopsis lyrata subsp. lyrata | reverse complement strand
TCGGCCACACCCACGATGTTTTGAGCATCAATAAGAAGCTTGGTTAGTGTTGCAGGATTCAAATATGACTAGATCTTGTCTTATTGAGTGGGTACAAGAACAAGAACTACATGTGGATCTCAGAAGATAAAGTGTTTTTCCGTTTAGAAGCTCCAAAACCGAAAACCCATAGGACTTCGGCCATACCCACAAAGATTTGAGAAGCAATAAGAAGCTGGGTTAGTGTTTTAGGAGTCAAATATGAATAGATATCGTGTTTATTATGGGGTATAAAAACAGAACCGCAACCGGATCCCGTAAACTAAGGTAGTGTTTTTCCAGTTAGAAGCTCCAAAACCGAAAACTCATAGGACTTTGGCCACACCCACAAAGATTTGAGAAGCAATAAGAAGCTTGGTTAGTGTTTTTGGAGTCAAATATTACTGGATCTCATGTTTATGATGGGGTATAAGAATTATAACCGCAACCGGATCCCAAAAGCTAAAGTAGTGTTTTTCCATTTGAAAGTTCCAAAACCGAAAAATCCAGGACTTCGGCCACACCCACAAAGATTTGAGAAGCAATAAGAAGCTTGGTTAGTGTTTTTGGAGTAAAATATGACTAGATTTCGTGTTTATGACTAGGTATAAGAACTAGAACCACAACCGGATCCCAAAATCTAAAGTAGTGTTTTCCATTTAGAAGCTCCAAAACCGAAAAATCATAGGAATTCCGCCACACCCACAAAGATTTGAGAAGCAATAAGAAACTTGGTTAGTGTTTTTGGAGTCAAATATGACTAGATCTCGTGTTTATGATTGGGTTTAAGAACTAGAGCCGCAACCGGATCCCAAAAGCTAAAGTAGTGTTTTTCCGTTTAGAGCTCCAACACAGAAACTCATAGGATTTTGCCACACCCACAAAGATTTGAGAAGCAA
>NW_003301887.1:3568-4311 GCF_000004255.2 Arabidopsis lyrata subsp. lyrata | reverse complement strand
TTAGAAAATTCAGCAGCAGCATATGGTAGCTGGTGAGGCCACGTAGCAGGTGGGACCCACGGCGAATGATTCTTAGAGTCCGCAAAAAGGATAAATGCGATTGCATTGCATGTACTAACGGATGCGATCTTACCAGCACTAATGCACCGGATCCCATCAGAATTCAGCAGTTAAGCGTGCTTGGGCGAGAGTAGTACTAGGATGGGTGACCTCCTGGGAAGTCCTCGTGTTGCATCCCTCTTTTTCTTTTTCTTTTTTGTTGCTTATGACTTATCACCTTCGGAACGCCATAACTTTTTAACCGTGAGGCCAAACTCGACATGTGATACCTTTTCGGAAAGCCCAAAGAGAGCCCTTCAAAAGGGGCAATGGGCAATGGGTCTTTGTACCATTGTTTTTTTTTTGACACCAAATTTTGACGTTTAGGGGCTTTTCCGGGCCATTTTGTGATCCATACCAAATTTCGGGACCGAAATCGATTTTTCAGACATTGTTTGCGTATATTTTCCATATCTTGAAGCTCCTTAGGACTAGCTGGTGAGGCCCACGTAGCAGGTGGGACCCACGGCGAAAGATTCTTAGAGTCCGCAAAAAGGATAAATGCGATTGCATTGCCTGTACTAACAGATGCGATCAAACCAGCACCAATGCACGGGATCCCATCAGAACTCCGTAGTTAAGTGTGCTTGGGCGAGAGTAGTACTAGGATGGGTGACCTCCCGGGAAGTCCTCGTGTTGCATCC
>NW_003301887.1:0-1444 GCF_000004255.2 Arabidopsis lyrata subsp. lyrata | reverse complement strand
TAGAGTCCGCAAAAAGGATAAATGCGATTGCATTGCATGTACTAACGGATGCGATCTTACCAGCACTAATGCACCGGATCCCATCAGAATTCAGCAGTTAAGCGTGCTTGGGCGAGGGTAGTACTAGGATGGGTGACCTCCCGGGAAGTCCTCGTGTTGCATCCCTCTTTTTCTTTTTCTTTTTTGTTGCTTATGACTTATCACCTTCGGAACGCCATAACTTTTTAACCGTGAGGCCAAACTCGACATGTGATACCTTTTCGGAAAGCCCAAAGAGAGCCCTTCAAAAGGGGCAATGGGCAATGGGTCTTTGTACCATTGTTTTTTTTTCGACACCAAATTTTGACGTTTAGGGGCTTTTCCGGGCCATTTTGTGATCCATACCAAATTTCGGGACCGAAATCGATTTTTCAGACATTGTTTGCGTATATTTTCCATATCTTGAAGCTCCTTAGGACTAGCTGGTGAGGCCCACGTAGCAGGTGGGACCCACGGCGAATGATTCTTAGAGTCCGCAAAAAGGATAAATGCGATTGCATTGCATGTACTAACGGATGCGATCATACCAGCACCAATGCACGGGATCCCATCAGAATTCCGCAGTTAAGTGTGCTTGGGCGAGAGTAGTACTAGGATGGGTGACCTCCCGGGAAGTCCTCGGGTTGCATCCCTCGTTTTCGTTTTTTTTTTGGTGGCTTATGACTTATCACGTTCGGAACGCCATAATTTTTAACCGTGAGGCCAAACTCGACATGTGATACCTTTTCGGAAAGCCCGAAGAGAGCCCTTCAAAAGGGGCAATGGGCAATGGGTCTTCGTACCATTGTTTTTTTTTTCGACACCAAATTTTGACGTTTAGGGGCTTTTCCAGGCCATTTTGTGATCCATACCATATTTTGGGACCGAAATCGATTTTTCAGACATTGTTTGCGTATATTTTCCATATCTTGAAGCTCCTTAGGACTAGCTGGTGAGGCCCACGTAGCAGGTGGGACCCACAGCGAATGATTCTTAGAGTCCGCAAAAAGGATAAATGCGATTGCATTGCATGTACTAACGGATGCGATCATAACAGCACTAATGCACCGGATCCCATCAGAACTCCGCAGTCAAGCGTGCTTGGGCGAGAGTAGTACTAGGATGGGTGACCTCCCGGGAAGTCCTCGTGTTGCATCCCTCTTTTTCTTTTTTTTTTTTGTTGCTTATGACTTATCACCTTCGGAACGCCATAACTTTTTAACCGTGAGGCCAAACTCGACATGTGATACCTTTTCGGAAAGCCCAAAGAGAGCCCTTCAAAAGGGGCAATGGGCAATGGGTCTTCGTACCATTGTTTTTTTTTTCGACACCAAATTTTGACGTTTGGGGGCTTTTCCAGGCCAATTTTGTGATCCATACCCATATTTGGACAGAGACGAGCTAGTTTCACCCAACTTTACCATCT
>NW_003301888.1:2541-3416 GCF_000004255.2 Arabidopsis lyrata subsp. lyrata | reverse complement strand
TACGAATAGTGTTGACAAAAATGAATTAATATGTCATATGAGTGCGTAGTCGACTAATCTATTCCATTTGGTGCTATATGTCACAATGGCAGCATGGTTTGCCCCACGTGCCAAAAAATATCAAAAGCAAATAAAAAAAAGCGTCTACAAAAATAAATATCATCGTCAAAAAACAAAAACAAATAAATAGACTAAACTAGCAAACAAAATATTAGTTTTAAAATATTTTTCTTCCATCTTTTTCTATAAATCGCTAACAAAAATTTTAAAATCAGCGTTTCTAACCAATTATCTTTCGATGGAAAAAATAGCAAAGTTACTCAATTTTTCTTGTAACATACTCAAACGAATATACGATTTGATCAACTTCAGCTTTGAAAAACTTATTTCAGCATATGAAACCAAAACCAAAGTCGTCAATAATATTCGATAAGCTATCCATGAGTTTGGATAAACAGTCTTCAATATCTTAATTATTTTAAGTAATCGTTTGTTTTTTTAAAGACTTAAAGACTATAAGTACTCTTTGTGTTATTTATTCTATACAATATCAAAATTAATCATGTTCATCTTCCCTTTTCAATATGTATTGACTGATGGCTTTATGGGCCTCGAATTGGGCCTTAGTCGCGTACTCTCGCATTTTTGTTTTCTCATAATTTTTTCTGGTTTGTGATCTTTCACTTTTATGAATATAACTAGGATATGACCCGCGGTACACCGCGGGTTAATTATTTGATTTTTTTATTTTTATAAATTGATGAATTTATTATGTATAATATTTTTTGTTGTATACCGCGGGTCACATGCGTTGTATCTAAAATAAAAGAATTTAAGTAGTATTTGAAAAGTTTAGTGTTTAAGATTGTATAATT
>NW_003301888.1:0-1326 GCF_000004255.2 Arabidopsis lyrata subsp. lyrata | reverse complement strand
TGTGTGATCTTTCACTTTTCAACTTTACACTAGTCTCGATACTTAGATTTCGGGTAACTTTGAATCTAGTTAACTTAGTTATTAAAACGGATAATATAAATACATCAGGGTAAATGTGAATACATTTTAACTCATTTCAATGAGCACCAAGATTCATAAAGATTGTGAAATAATCAACTTTTGATAAGACTTACAAGAAGAATGGTACACTAATTGATTACTCAAGCGAAGTTGCGGAGTGAAATCGCTTTTCTCCATAGCATAATTTACAACAATCTCATCAACGTGAGCTCATGCCACCAATGGCAATGTAGCATAATGGGATTTCATAACTTTGACCATGGATTCTAAAATCGTGTAACCTTCCTCTACAAGGCCTGGATGACTGCAAGTTGTCAACAATCAAATGAATATCACGTTGTCTAGTTTAATCCCTAAGATGCTTCAGGGCCCCCTGTTTCTTTCCCCGTTAACGTTTTCGGTTGTGGCTACAACAACGGAGGTACCTTCGACGAAACTGGTTCTGGGATCATCGGTCCTGGTGGCTGTCAGTTATCACTAATCTTCCAGCTCAGTTCGTCGATTTCGAAGAAATTCTCTTATTGCTTGTCTCACAAGTCAGCTACCACGAATGGCACAAGCGTCATAAACCTAGGCACCAGCTCGATTCCTTCAAGTCTAAGCAAAGGCTCCTGTGTGATATCGACTCCATTGGTCGATAAAGAGCCTCGTACTCACTACTACTTGACGCTCAAAGCCCACTCCGACGGGAAGAAAAAGATTCCGTACACCGGAATGAGGTAGTATGACATACTAACTGTATATGATTAGCTTCTTTGTGATGTGCATTTAATCAAAATCACTGAATTAGAGAGTAATCTGCACATTGCGGCTAATCCGCATCCAGAACACAGGAAAAGGGAAGAAGTAGATATAGTGTCAGTCACATAAGTGACGTTGGCTCAATTTTGCATAGCTTCGGAAAAAAAAACACAAAGTAATTAGAGAAAAGCCCCAAATTATCAATTCATGGGACCCGACACTTGCATCGGTTACACACGGAATTTTTGTCTGCTCATCTAAATCTCGGTGATCATATCAGAGTCATGAGTTAAACTTTGGATATCTCCACCTTAATCCAATACAGATTCTTTTTAAGAACAGGATATGTATAATTAAGTTCTGTCTTCTTACTTTTATCATTTTCCTCGACCATGGTTGAACAAATACTATTCTATTCTAAGATCGGCATGGTTTCAGAATTTTTGACTTTATTTCCACCAGTTTCTTGAAATTATTAGACTTATTCAATTTTACTAACGATCC
>NW_003301889.1:2378-3249 GCF_000004255.2 Arabidopsis lyrata subsp. lyrata | reverse complement strand
TAACTCGAAGTTGAACGTATTCGCCTATTCGGTATATTCATTACTAGAGTTACATTTTAATTAAGCATCTTCGTTATATCAACATCTGAAACAAAACATAGAACTGTTACATTTTTACAAATTGATCACTAACTCAAGTTGTATGCTTTTTAACAGTTGGTTCAAATAAATATCTATTTTGACTTTTAACGTCAATATGTATATATTCAATGATTAAAAACTGTAGTACAACAGAAAATTTCATATACTTAAATTTCTTTATTTTCTTGGTAACGAATTTCAATTGCATAAACCACTATTTTCTTCATTTATAAAAATTAAAAAACATAGGAAAAGAAGAATTTAATAAATCTGAACACTTTCGAGCTGAATTAAATCCATTATTTTCTTCATGACCCAACAACTTGAACATTTTTTTTTCCCTCCAATCTCTAATAATTTTGGGTTTCTATTTCGTAAGAAAACACTAGAACATAAGAAAAAGTGGAATTATTTATTTCATCACAGATAGAATTAGCCAAAACACAACTACAAAGTCAAATTTGATTTGGTACAAGATTTATCAATGTCTCCTCTTTTGTTTATTTATCATCTTAAGCAAAACCAAAGGTCCACTTGATACAGGTAAACTGTATCTAATTCATACACAAAACATTTTCAAGGATAAACCAAATCTGTGTTCATAAAACACCGATTCGCTTCTCACGTGTTAAGCTCCGATGAAGAACTTCACAAACAATGAGGGAAACACCGATTACAGAGAACAAAAGAAAATAACAAGTTTCTCAGATTTTTAACATAATATCACGAATTTCTAACAAAAGAAACTTAGGGAATTCACGTTGGAAACACTAGAAGTTGTGGCGATGAA
>NW_003301889.1:0-1415 GCF_000004255.2 Arabidopsis lyrata subsp. lyrata | reverse complement strand
TACGAGCCTTCTCGACATCGCTAGCTTCTTGGAGACAGCTGATTCTCAAATGAAGCCGAGGTCTTGGTTCCAGCTCCAATACACTCCCGACTTCGTCAAGCTTGGGTCACCCACCACCTTCAACAGATAAATAGATTATAGATAGGTTGAGTACATAGCAAGCAAAAGAACCTGAAAGAAAGGTTTCTTGCGTCACATACAAAATTAGGTCTTAATTAATTGTCTTACCTGAGCAAGTCTTTTCCCAGCCTCTGTCTCGGAGACGTAACCTTTTGTGATGTACTTCTGGAAAGGAGGGAAGAGGGTACGGAAGAGAGGTATATGTTCTCTGAACAAACCAGTTGTCGCGATACAACCGGGGTACAGGGAAGCAAAAGTTATGCCGGTGTCTTCATGGAAACGCCTATGATACTCTTGCATTGTCAACATGTTGCAGACTTTGCTATCTTTATACGCCTTTGCCCCAACGAAATCTCCTCCATCTATCATCGCCGAGCTGTTTAGCCCGTTCAACCCACCTGCTAATCCCCTCAAATCACCAAGATTCGCCTTCGGAGGTACATTACCCGCCAATGTATTAGTATTTCCTGCTCAATAGGAAACAAACGTATAAGATTTCAGAATTAGATTTTAGAATATGTAGTAGATACATAATGCATTCTTCTTGTGAGGAGGGTATATATACCGGTTATGGATCCAACAATGATGAGACGTTTTGATGGATAATCGGAGTTCTTTAAGTCATCAATCAACAATCTTGAAAGAAGAAAGTGGCCCAAATGGTTTATCCCAACGCTAAGCTCAAACCCTTCAGCAGTGAAAGTAGGTTGATTAGCTGTTGGCTGATAAACCGCAGCATTGCAGACCAACACATCGAGAGGCATCTCGGCTCGCCTGAAGTTATCAACGAACTGCCTCACGCTGTCCAAAGACGCTAAGTCCAAATGCATCACAGTGTAGCTGTCCTTAGGCATGCCAGCGGATTGAGCGGCTCTCTCAGCCTTGAGGAAGTCTCTGCACGCCATTATCACGTGCCATTTACCTGTCTCGGCTAATGCCTTTGCCGTTGCTAACCCTAACCCTGAAGAAGCTCCCGTGACAACCACGTTTCCTTTTCTAAGGGTTTTCTTGCGGTCTAAGGACGATTTTGTGACCGATGGTGTTGAAGTCGCGATTGCTTGAGCTCGAATAATTGCTTTATTATTCCTCAAGCTTTGTTCCCTCTGCAGAGTAGAAGCAATCTTAATTAGTCTTATCATCATTTTCCAAGAAAATACTTACAAACTTGGAACTAAGATTGTGTTATGTACCTTGCATCTCAATGAAGAAGAGACAAAGTCAGCTTTGCTATGCTCCGAGAGTGAAACACCAAACAGACTCGACTCTTTGGATGATGATGATGAAGCATTTAATTT
>NW_003301890.1:1993-3525 GCF_000004255.2 Arabidopsis lyrata subsp. lyrata | reverse complement strand
CAAGGATCTGTTATAGTTGACTTCAAAACCGCTAGCAAGCTTTGTAATTGTACCCAAAGCTTTATGGGTGGGGGTGAAGTTCTATATGAGTTTTTTGAAGCTTCTACAGAAAGACACACGACTTTAACTTTCAGAAGCCGACCGCAAACCTAGTTCTTATATTTATTCATAAACACCGGATCTTGTCATATATAACTCCAAAACCGCTAGCCAAGCATTGTAATGGTTCCCAAATCTTTGTGGGTGGAGGAGAAGTTCTATAAGTGTTTTTTTTGGAGCTTGTACTAAATCACACACGAGATTCGTTATAAGAATCTGAGTGAAAGAATTGTTATTATACTCAATCATAAAACTTCAAAACTACTATCCAAGCTTTGTAAGGGTTCACAAAGCTTTATGGCTGGGGGAGAAGTTTTATAAGACTTTTTAGGAGCTTCTACAAAAACACACACGAATTTAACTTTCAGAAACCAACCACAAGCCTAGTTCTTATACTTATTCATAAACACTGGATCTTGTCATATATGACTCCAAAACCGCTAGCCAAGCATTGTAATGGTTCCCAAATCTTTGTAGGTGGAGGAGATGTTCTATAAGTGTTTTTAGGAGCTTGTACTAAATCACACACGAGTTTAGATATAAGAATCCGACTCAAAGCCTTTTACTAATACTCAATCATAAACAAGGGATCTTGTTATATTTGACTTTAAAACCGCTAGTCAAGCTTTGTAAGGGTTCCCAAAGCTTTATGGTGGGGGAGAAGTTCTATAAGAGTTTTTTGGAGCTTTTACACGAACACACACGACTTTTACTTTCAGAAGCCGACCACAAGCCTATTTCTTAAACTTATTCATAAACTCTAGATTTTGTCATATATGACTCCAAAACCGCTAGCCAAGCTTTGTAAGGGTTCCCAAAGCTTTATGGCTGGGGGAGAAGTTCTATAAGAGTTTTTTGGAGCTTCTACACAAACACACACGACTTTAACTTTCAGAAACCAACCACAAGCCTAGTTCTTATACTTATTCATAAACAGAGGATCTTTTCATATATGACTCCAAAACCGCTAGCCAAGCATTGTAATGGTTCCCAAATCTTTGTAGGTGGAGGAGATGTTCTATAAGTGTTTTTTAGAGCTTGTACTACATCACACATGAGTTTTGCTATAAGAATCCGACTGAAAGCCTTGTTTTTATACTCAATAATAAACAAAGGATCCTGTTATATTTGACTTCAAAACCGCTAGCCAAGCTTTGTAATTGTTCCCAAAGCTTTATGGGTGGGGGTGAAGTTCTATATGAGTTTTTTGAAGCTTCTACACAAACACACACGACTTTAACTTTCAAAAGCCGACCGCAAACCTAGTTCTTATATTTATTCATAAACACCGGATCTTGACATATATAACTCCAAACCGCTAGCCAAGCATTGTAATGGTTCCCAAATCTTTGTGGGTGGAGGAGAAGTTCTATAAGTGTTTTTTTTAGAGCTTGTACTAAATCACACACGAGATTCGCAATAAGAATCCGACT
>NW_003301890.1:0-778 GCF_000004255.2 Arabidopsis lyrata subsp. lyrata | reverse complement strand
CTGGTATTTACGAGATGCCCCCGACTTTAACTTTCAGAAACCAACCACAAGCCTAGTTCCTATACTTATTCATAAACAGTGGATCTTGTCATATATGACTCCAAAACCGCTAGCCAAGCATTGTAATGGTTCCCAAATCTTTGTAGGTGGAGGAGATGTTCTATAAGTTTTTTTTAGAGCTTGTACTAAATCACACAAGAGTTTAGCTATAAGAATCCGACTGAAAGCCTTGTTTTTATACTCAATCATAAACAAAGGATCCTGTTATATTTGACTTCAAAACCGCTAACCAAGCTTTGTAATTGTTCCCAAAGCTTTATGGGTGGGGGTGAAGTTCTATATGAGTTTTTTGAAGCTTCTACACAAACACACACGACTTTAACTTTCAGAAGCCGACCGCAAACCTAGTTCTTATATTTATTCATAAACACCGGATCTTGACATATATAACTCCAAAACCGCTAGCCAAGCATTGTAATGGTTCCCAAATCTTTGTGGGTGGAGGAGAAGTTCTATAAGTGTTTTTTTTGGAGCTTGTACTAAATCACACACGAGATTCGCTATAAGAATCCGATTGAAAGACTTGTTATTATACTCAATCATAAACAAGGGATCTTGTTATATTTGACTTCAAAACTGCTAGCCAAGCTTTGTAAGGGTTCACAAAGCTTTCTGGCTGGGGGAAAAGTTTTATAAGACTTTTTTGGAGCTTCTACACAAACACACACGACTTTAACTTTCAGAACCAACCACAAGCCCAGTTCTTATACTTATTCAT
>NW_003301891.1:2016-3355 GCF_000004255.2 Arabidopsis lyrata subsp. lyrata | reverse complement strand
CATGTCTAAGGAAGTCTTACAAGCTCACGTGTTGGCTGGGGTTGATTTACAGACGGCGGGGAGAGGGGAGGGGCTGATTTCGTGGAAGAAGCCGAGTGTGGGCTGGGTTAAGGTCTCGACGGATGGAGCGAGTCGGGGTAATCCGGGTCAGGCTTCAGCGGGAGGAGTGATCCGGGAGGGGGCTGGGTCTTGGAGGGGCGGGTTTGCGCTAAATATTGGTATTTGCTCGGCTCCAATGGCGGAGTTATGGGGAGTTTACTATGGCTTGCTGATTGCCTGGGAGCGGGGTTACAGGCGGGTGGAGTTGGAGGTGGATTCGGAGTTGGTGGTGGGTTTTCTAAGTCAGGGATCAGCGATGCTCATCCATTGGCGTTCCTGGTACGTTTGTGCCATGGCTCTTTATCAAGGGACTGGATAGTCCGGGTTTCTCACGTGTATAGGGAGGCTAATCGTCTCGCAGACGGATTAGCGAACTATGCGTTTTCTTTGCAGTTAGGTTTTCATTCTTTTGATTCTTGTCCTGATGTAGTCCGTTCGATAATGTTAGAGGATACGGCTGGGACAGAGTTCCCACGTAAAGTACGATTGTAATTTTTTAGTTTGCTTTAATAAATGGTGGGAGATAATTATCTCCCCTCCCCTACCAAAAAAAAAAATTAGGCCCAATAGGCTTTGTTTAAATTCGGCTCAAATCAGCCATTAATTTCCGTATGAAAAGACGGCGTCGTTTTATCTCCGCAGCTTTAAATCGGGTCAAAACGCCATTCTCGTTTCTTCATCAAGCAAAGCTTAAAACCAAATCAAAAAAGCACGAGAAGCATCGTTTCTCAACTCTACTGTTACGGCATGAAAATGACGAGACTACCCCTCTTCGTCGTCCTCCTACTCTTCACCGCAAGTTTCATCACTCCTACGGCGGCGGAGATCAAGTCTCTCACAATTTCCGACGATTCTAGGCCGATGATTCTCTTCGAAAAGTTCGGATTCACTCAGTCCGGTCATGTTAGCGTCTCTGTTTCCTCTGTATCAGTAGTATCTTCTTCGTCTGTTCCGATCCCAGATCCGTCGAGGCTAGGGTTCTTCCTTATGTCCGAGGAATCGCTTCTCCAGGTAGTCTTAGAGATCGAGCAAAAGCCTAACTTCTGTGTACTCGATTCCAATTACGTCCTCCATCTCTTCACATTAAAAGATCTCTCTTCTCCTCCTGGTTCCCAAATACGAGCACTTGTACCCGGTGATTTCTCCGAACGAATACTCTCTCTTCTTCGTGAATTGCGTTACGGAAACCAAAATTTCGATGAAGGTTCGACCGGAGATGTACAATTTAGACCCGAACGGG
>NW_003301891.1:0-979 GCF_000004255.2 Arabidopsis lyrata subsp. lyrata | reverse complement strand
TGGAGGAGACTGGACCTTTTATTAAAGACTGGTTTACTTGGAATCAGATATTCTTGCTTGTAGATATAGTTTGTTGTTGTGCAATCTTATTTCCTATTGTTTGGTCGATTCGTTCGCTAAGAGAGACTTCAAAAACCGATGGGAAAGCGGCTAGGAACTTGGCGAAATTGACTCTGTTTAGACAATTCTACATTGTTGTCATCGGGTATTTGTACTTTACGAGGATTGTAGTGTTTGCACTGAAGACAATCGCAGCTTATAAGTATCGGTGGGTGAGCAATGCAGCTGAGGAGATTGCAAGTCTGGCGTTTTACATGTTGATGTTCTATATGTTCAGGCCGGTCGAGAAGAATGAGTATTTCGTTTTAGATGAAGAAGAAGAAGAAGCCGCAGAGCTGGCCTTGAAGGAGGATGATTTTGAACTCTGAAACAGATCAAGGACTTTCACTGACTGTATAAGCTGTGATGACATTTGCTTTTTGTTTTCTTTTTCTTTACTCATAAGTAGTTTACTTGCAAAAGGGATTAACTGTGTATTTTTCTCTTATATCGTAAAAGCTTGTTTGTCCTAAGACTTATTTGCTAGTAAGAAGAAGATCAGTGCCTCTGCTGTTTAATAATACATGTATTATCGCTTACCCGAATCTGCTTTACCCGACTCTCTAGTTCGATACTAAGACTATAAGGCAATGAACTTCTATTTATCTTCAAACTTGTATGTTTACAGCTCATAATCCTTAGTTACTTGAGGCTGGAGTTTCCAGAATAACCATTTCTTGCGTAGTTTCACATCTAAAGCCAAGAAAGTTTCTGCATTGGTTTTATTCATCTTCAATCAGATCACAAGCATCTAATAGAAACTCCTCGTCCATGCCTGGTGATGCTTGAACAGCCTCAACCGTGTCCTCTGTTGCCATGGTTTTGGTTTCATTCATACTCGAGGCTTCTTCAGGTGTATATGGCTTCAGTAGTACCAAGT
>NW_003301892.1:2453-3571 GCF_000004255.2 Arabidopsis lyrata subsp. lyrata | reverse complement strand
AATGATACGTTTGAACATGGATGACAAAATCGGTCTCTATTAGCCATTTGTACTAATGACCTTAATCTGAGATCTCAGTGAACGTATTTTAATTTGTTATATATATATATATATATATATATATATATATATATATATATATATATAGAGTTAAAGCACCAACTAGTCTCTTCTTTATCGCTTCACATATATAAAGTCTCTGTCTCTCTCTTACTATGTCACTAGACTCTAGATTAAGGATTGAGATTAGGGTTTCATGTTTCCAGCAAAATGGTGCCGTCTTGAGTCTTGAAAAGATCCAAGAGATCCAAGACAAAACCAAAGATCCAAATCACTACATATACATCCCTATCACCAACCAGCTACTGTTCGCTGTTGGAGCATCATCAAGATTCACAAATCATCAAGTATTCGTGTAAATGAACCCATTTATAATTATATTGTTGATGTATGTATGAGAATCTTGATGATGCTGCAGCTGCAATCAGTGGCTTACACATATAAACAGGTATGTGTTGATTGAAAATTATTTCGTAGTTCATTTTTTTTTTTTTTTTTTGTAGGAATCCACAGATCGGATCACACGAGGAGGTGCTTATCTTGAACTTTTTGGTATGTTCATTTTATCTCTTTCTTGAATTCTTGTAGATGTTTTGAACCTCTCAAATGATCTTAGTTTTCCAAAAAAATCCTTAATTATCTGGTTCATATATAAGTATCTCTAGATCCATTATTTTTAGAATTTTTACATCTCTCAGCTTTCGTCCTAATTAGTATATGTTTTCTGATGAATTCAGTGTGTATATATATATGTTTGAGTAGATTTAACGAATATGTTATAGTATGTACTTCTTGAATAATTCTTTATAAAGTGATGCATATGCATGCTATGTATTCTCCAGATCTACCAACTTATCATTCACATTGAATATTATTGTGAATTTATAATTCCATCTTCCCAAAATGTCAATCTCTGACTAGGCTTTAAATGGAAAAAAAAAAATCAATGGTATTACAAAACTTAAATTTTAAAGATGAATATGTTTGACAACTTTTTGTCTGATTCAATCAGAGTTTTTAGTAAAAAACTTTAACAAAATTAAGGTTTGTTTGGAAGA
>NW_003301892.1:0-1283 GCF_000004255.2 Arabidopsis lyrata subsp. lyrata | reverse complement strand
CTACCCTTCTCTTTTCAACCGGCAATATATTCTTCATTCACATCACGCATCACCTCCTCCGCCACTAACATACAATTCAACACAATCACTACAATGTTAAATTTACTTCACTCACCTATCACAACCACTACAATGTTCTATAGTGATATATCATATGTAAACAATATTAATAGAATATTACGATGTATTGATATATATATCCATGTATCTGATAAAAAACAAGATATCACGACATTTAATTATGTAGTAGAATATATTATCGATGAAAGCATTTAATAAGTGGTGGTCCACTGTAAGTTTCATGACGCATATATCTTCTACAGAAAATTTCGGTTTTTAATTTGAAGGGCAATTTCGTCCGAATTTTACCAAACCAAAGTTTTATTTTTCTTGTTTTGCAAAGAAAAAAACTTGTGTATGTCACACCTAATTATTTCTCAAATAATTAGGATGCCGTGACTCTATTTATAACCCAAAAAAAAAGTACTTCATCATAATGAAAGCAAAAGAGAAGTTTATGAACGATGACGTGGAACTGGAGAGGTAGGCCAACTGTAACCGGGAAAGTGCTCCAGTGGCAGCGAAAGTCTTCTGGTCAACCAGTTTGTCTATTTCTTATCTGCCCACCAAATTTGAAACTGTTTGGCGACTAATCCAACAATTTTCGAAATTTCAAGTTAGCAATTTGATTTTATTTTTTCAATAGATTCCTTTTTTTTAATCATAGTTGGTTAAATGAAATATTGGCTATGAGTGGGTTCGATATTTGAATTTTTAAAGAAGTTAAGAACCTAATTAATCAAAAACAAAGTATTAAGAGAACCAATGTTGATAACAGTTAAATAATATATGTGTGCCAAAAAAAAAAAAAAAAAAACAGTTAAGTAATATATATAGTGCATGTATATGTTTCGTCATTCAAGATCAATACTTTAATCGACAAAAAATTTCTTGAAACAAATAAAAAGTTGAAAAAATAAATCAACAACAATTCATAATATATAATGACTAATTACAAAACTATTCATCCCCATATATATTATTTATCAACAATATGGTTATGAGGAGTTACATATCTGAAAAAGAATGACATTCAAACAAGAATACAATAATTATAGACCATATAAAAAAATCAACCCAAACTTTTTCACAAGCAAAAATTAATCAAGAGAAAGAAATTGCAAACAGATGGGAACTACTGATCTAATCTATTCAAACAAAGAGCAAATCATCGGATGATCGATAACTGGAGTAATTCAATGGAGAAAGGCTCAAAAGTGCCA
>NW_003301893.1:2303-3854 GCF_000004255.2 Arabidopsis lyrata subsp. lyrata | reverse complement strand
CACCGCATCCAAATTAGATAAAGAAAAGACGCTATCGACTTTTCAGACTGATAAATTCGAAAACCACCACTGTTTTTCCTTGGATCTTTACGTATGCTTGGAAAGAAAAGAATGGTAAAAGACTTGCGGGTATCGTTTAGATTTGGCTGCTAATAAATGAGACATATCGCCCTAAAGAACTGAGTCTAGTGAGTAATTGATACATGAAATGTGTCTGCGACAAAACAATATCATTTCCTTATTGAGTATGTGCATAAACTTATACGTTTAGCTTTAATAATGAAGTCGCTTTCACGATTCCAACGTCCTGAGATGGAAAATAAAAAAAACTCAAGTTGTGTATCTCCTTGTTTCTACTCATACTATAACCCAAATAAAGATTCCACTTAAATACAAAAACAAAATAACTTAATCATAATAGCAACTGCATAACAATTAGTAAAACAAAAACAAAAAATTCCTTTGAACTTGCTTAATTAAGGATATGTTCATCAACTAAGAACCAAACATCGCTAAAGATTCCAACTTTGCTAAGGACCAGATAATACAACTTACATTTTCGTTACAGAGGTTCTCAAAAAGATGATACAAGGCTTACCGGTTCTAAGCAATGTAGTTGATCTGAAACAGTCTGTTCATTCAATGCAAAAGTGCCCATCACATCTGAGGAAGAAAAAAACTTTGGTTAAGAACAAGCATCAAGATCTTGATGGTCAACAGAGAAAGATAGAAGTTTGATGAAGATTTTGTGTGGATTAGTATCCACAAGATTCATCTGTATCAGAATACAGAAAAAAAGAGGAAAGAGATTTTTGTCACCATTGTAGTTACACTCGTTCTTCAGAGCTTCACTTCCACATCAACACCAGCAGGAAGATCAAGTTGCATCAAAGAATCGATAGTTTGAGCAGTCGGGTAGAGAATATCAATCATACGCTGGTGTGTCCGGATTTCAAAATGGAACCTAGCATCCTTGTGTACGTGAGGAGACTTAAGAACACAGTAGATACGCTTCTTGGTTGGCAATGGAACAGGACCCATCGTCTTTGCATTAGTATTTCTAGCAGCATCAAGAATCTGCTTGCATGAGTCCTCAATAAGAGGCACCCAGTATGATCTAAGCTTGATCCTAATCTTTTGCTTTGGCGCCATCTGCTAACAAGAACATTGAGTCTCCACAAAAAAAACCCTCGAAACAAAACTCTAGTATGGCAAAGAACATTCCCATGAAAAGATGATCATAAATGCTATTTCACACTTCTCTTCTGTATATCCAAGATGATATTGGATAAGAAGATCTATCTACTTGAAAGTATATCTTTCTAATCAACGGGATAATTGGTACACACGACACTTTATAGTTTTTAGTGCTGTGAAAACATAGTAAACCAAAAAAAGTCTATTGCTTTGACGAAGACACGGACATAGAACACACCAATTCATTAACTTCTGCGTATCAAATTCCAGCAGTGAGCTCTAACAGTAATAGAATGTACCTTATCAGCATCTACACTGATGGAGGACGAGCTCGGAACCTGAATCACACACGGA
>NW_003301893.1:0-899 GCF_000004255.2 Arabidopsis lyrata subsp. lyrata | reverse complement strand
GCTTTGCGTAAGCGACATACTTTGTGGTTATCATCACTACGAAAACCCGGTGGAAATTTCAGGTAGACTTCTTCATCAAGATCACCATGAAGAAACGCATTGTGAACGTCCATTTGGTGAACTTCCCAATCCAAAGAGACAACTTGTTGAAGAAAAGCACGAATGGTAACCATTTTTGCAACGGGAGCAAATGTTTCGGAATAATCAATACCTTCGGTTTGATTATTACCTAGGACCACTAATCGAGCTTTGTGACGTTCAAGTGTACCATCCGAGTTGTATTTAAGCCTAAAGACCCATTTACAGCCCAATGCTTTCTTTCCCGGAGGCAAGTCTTCAACGGTCCATGTACCAAGAGTTTCAAGAGAGCCGATCTCGTCGGAAACTGCACAACGCCAATTTTCATCAAGGATAGCTTCCTTGTAGCTATGAGGTTCAATACCAGTGGATATGGCATAGACATAAGCTTGGTATGCTTCAGAAAATTGTGAGCTAGACACGTAATTATCTAGTGGATACGGAGTTGCTGACGGGTGAGGCTTATGAAGTAAAGTAGTCACGTAATCAGCTAGCCTCACTGGTGGCTTTTTAACACGTTTTCCTATGCCAAGAAGTTCCGGTGCCGGTTCTGCAGCCTTTGGAGAGGAAGCAGTCGGAGTAGTAGAAATAATCAGAGGTGGAGACATAGATTCTGGTGGAGACGGAGACAATGATTTTGTTGGAGACGGAGACTGTAATTTTGTCAGAGACGGAGAGTGTAAATCTCAGTATCGGAGGTCTCATCGACGGAGGCAGTGTTGTCGGAGAGTGTAGTAACATCATCATCATCATCCCGCTATCTTATATCTATCGTGCGCCTTGACTCCGACTGCCGTCGTCGCGGCTCCCGGCCATCCCTT
>NW_003301894.1:2425-3585 GCF_000004255.2 Arabidopsis lyrata subsp. lyrata | reverse complement strand
TTTTTTATTAATTATACATTACAGCAGTGTAAGAAAGAGGAAATAGTTAGAATTAGTGGGTAGTGAAAGAGACGGGACATAAAAGGTTTCACATGCCAAACTGTACTCATGTCTTGAGTCTATGACCTAAGCTTTTGGGGTTGTTTTATTTACAATAACAGAATAAATAAATGTTGCCCCTTCTTTTCTCTCATCTCCCCTTCGATTTTTCTTCATTTTCAATTGTTGGTGGTCCTCAAAATGAAATTGTTCTTAGCAGTTAGCACCCTAAATTCAAAGACTATGCTATAGTTTAAGGATATGATTTTGCTTTCGTTTTGTAATTTTTTTGTGTGAGCAAGAAGTGAACAAACCATTTAAGTATTTAACAAAAAAAACAGAGTGATCAAACCGTATATGATAGGTTAATGCTCGTCTCCGTCTGCTCGGTGCCAATTTCAAGTTTTGGCCCTGCAAAAGAAACAGATTCGGAATGCGAACTTATAAGAGAGATGCTATCGTATAATCCCTGAAGTGGGGAATATATTTATGCTGTCATATTTCCTCCATGGCGAACTTTTCTAGCTTCGCATTTGTCACTTAACGCAAGGAAACAAAACGCACGTAGCTATCCTTAAGCCACTACTAACACCAAATATCAGAGATGCCTCCTCTCGTTTTCGGTTCCACTTGTCCCCTACAGAACCAAAGAGCATTTGTTCTGTTTATTTGTCATAGATGCCAAAAACTAGATATGATAGTATCATGGAAAATTGAAAGAAAATAAAATAAACAGAACAATTGAAAGAAAAGCAAACGGGAATAATGATAGTTCTATTTTATGTATTACAATCGTTTTTTTTAGTTGTGTGGATATGAACATTTTGATTGTTTTTAGGAAAAAAAATTGAATTTCTATTTACTAGTTTTAGTAAATAATAGTACACGATTTGTGTCTGATCTGTTAGAGCGATTTTAAGCCTAGAGAATTTGTCCCTCCATTTACGGGAATTGTCAATGAGACCAGCTTTTAATATCTTGCCAAACGTGAGATTCCTTACATTACTATGGTATCCAGGCTGTGTTCAGTCCCAAACCCCAAAACCTAAACTCCCGTAGATATTCTGTCCAATTTATACACAGCAATTATCGTATCATTTCTTTGCTGCAATCCCCTCATG
>NW_003301894.1:0-1343 GCF_000004255.2 Arabidopsis lyrata subsp. lyrata | reverse complement strand
ACACGTTTCTCAGTTAACGTCGCATTTCTCGACACGTGCTCGAAACGGTTCCCAATAAATCTTTTATTGTCGTGTCGTTTCTAAATTTAGGCCCGTTATAGCAATTTAGGCCCATTATAGTGCTAATTAAGGCCCATTTTCAGAAGCCTAGCTTGAAAATGTTATCTCTTTAATCTGAAATTACAGAGAGATCACGATCGCCGGCGATTCGAAGAAGCAGATAGAAAAATGGCGGAGATGAAGTGTGTCGGAGTAGTTGGTGCTGGACAGATGGGTTCAGGAATCGCACAACTCGCCGCCACGAGTGGCCTCGATGTTTGGCTCATGGACGCTGATCGAGATGCGCTCTCTCGAGCCACCGCAGCTATCTCCTCCTCCGTCAAACGTTTCGTCTCCAAAGGTCTAATCTCCAAGGCAAGATTTTTCTTTCAATTTACTGGGTATTTATTTCTCCGTCGAATCATCTAATTGAGAGATCACCGTTTAAGCAAATTTCAACTGAGCAAAGAATAATCGAATCTTCTGGCGATTCATTAACACGAGAGTGATTTGTATGTTGCAGGAAATTGGTGATGATGCTATGCATCGTCTACGTGTAACATTGAATCTTGAAGATTTGTCTTCTGCTGATATCATTGTTGAAGCCATTGTGGAATCAGAAGACATTAAGAAGAAACTGTTCAAGGATTTAGATGGTATAGCCAAGAGTTGTGCGATTTTAGCTTCTAACACAAGTTCTATCTCCATTACTCGTCTTGCATCTGCAACGAAAAGACCAAGCCAGGTTCAAGACTCTTTTACTTCCTCTGCTCGAATCGATTATCTCTCTGTTCATGAGTTTCGGGTCTGAATAGTGAATATTTCGAACCTTATTAATTGTTTCTTCTTCGTCTCTAGGTCATTGGAATGCACTTTATGAACCCTCCTCCAATAATGAAACTGGTTGAGATCATTCGTGGTGCAGATACCTCAGAAGAGACGTTTATTGCTACGAAAGCTCTGGCTGAAAGGTTTGATCTTTTCTTGAAATAAAGTTTACATGTATGTGATATTCTCAACATAGTATCAAATATTGGAATGAAGTCGATCCATTATCTATCAAAACTGTCACCTTTGGATCAGAATCTTGAATGCATAATACAAATCTCTTTTTAAGTCGAGAACAATTTGATTTAGAGGAAATCCTTAGAAAAGCCTTCTTGGGTTTGATTGCGCAGTTTAACTGACTAAATCGCTGATTTAATTACTCTAATGCAGATTTAAATTTAACTGTATATTCCTGAAACCTTCAGGTTTGGCAAGACAACAGTCTGTTCACAAGACTATGCGGGCTTCGTTGTGAA
>NW_003301895.1:2273-3517 GCF_000004255.2 Arabidopsis lyrata subsp. lyrata | reverse complement strand
GTGATAACGGAAGACCATTGAATAATGACCTAAGCCACAAACAAATTACACATTGTTAGCTACTGACATTGAAAAATCTAACCCAAGAACAAATTTCATTCATACATAAACTTACATCTCTTTTGCTTGTCCACGAACTAACATCTCGTTTGCTAATACACCGGAAGAAAGGTCGGCCCGGGTTCTCTTGCGTTTTTGATGTGAAAATCGTGACATCTAAACCACACACACACTTCTACGGAACACCACGATCTCCGACGACAACAGACGTGACAGAGCTTGAACTCATTGGAGCAGATTGAAAGGAAGAAATCTAGTCGGAATTTCAGCAGAGGGAAGCGAGAGAGAGATTGAATGTTCTAGGGTTAGAAAACGAAATCGATTTGGGGATTGGGTTTTAGTTACCCCCAAATCGTCAAAATGACGTCGTTTTATCGCTTAGAGTAAACGATATCGTTTTCAGATAACGGAGAAATTAAACAGAAGTTTAACGCCGTAAACCTTGTCTGTTAGCCTACTTAACGTTGTGTCTAAAATGGCGAGTCAAACAAACTTTGCTAATTCATTGTAAAGTCAACAAAAAATTTATGATTTAAATATCTTCATCGTAGTCCAAGATTAAATCGTCCCAAATTTGAAAGTTCATGATTTTTTTGACATTTTTCCCAAAAATCAATGCTTAGTTGCTTGTTTGATTATAAATGAGAGATCTAACTTTTTATATACAAAATCACCTCCAAAAACGATGATAAAAAGTAATCTGATCTAACAGTACATGTTAATGCTTGGATCACACCAATAAGATTTATGTAAGTATTTTTTTTTTTTTTTTGCCGTCTAGATTTATTATTAATTGCAAATTATGAGAACTGTTACATAGACGATTCTACAACTGACAATTTCTGCCGACCCTTAGTAGATCCACGACAGACTGCACTTCTTTCTTCATGATCTTGATGAATACTTTTAATGATCCACGACCTAGCGACACTTCCTTCTCTGCGTAGAATCCTGGCGCACGGCTATAATTGTACATCTTATGTAAGTATTTTGAGGGAAGAACGAAGAATCTATTATTAAACAAATTAATTGGGTTAGGCGTTTACAAGGGGACGATCAACAACGCCGAGCTGACTAAGCAACGTGCTAAGATGTTCGAACAAAGTGGGAAGATTCGAACAAAGTATTGATGGCAAAAAGTAGTTCGGTAGACGAGCTCAAAAATCAAACTTTTAAGAGCGAGA
>NW_003301895.1:0-1274 GCF_000004255.2 Arabidopsis lyrata subsp. lyrata | reverse complement strand
ATTTTAGAGTGAATTTGCCCAGAGATAAAAATGGGAGTATAAAATTAGGAAATAGATATTAGGGATGTTTGTTTCCAACAACATCCAAAAAATAGTTGAAAAGGGGTTTGGTCCATACGCGTGAGAAAAATCGGACATTTAGTAAATGCTCAACAGTTGAATTGATCTTTATGTGGCAACAGACAGAAAGAAGTGACGGTTATTAAATGTGACCGGCTTTAATTTGAATCTATAACAAAAACGTATGGGCGAAAATTACAAATTTTAAACCACTAACCTAATTACATATATATCTATTAATAAATTTAGCACTATATAGATATATATATATATATATATATATATAACTCTATAAAAGTGTATGGCCATGTAACTAAATTTATAGATAACTATTAATTCTTTAACTAATTGGTACATGTTTACTCAAAAGGAACGCATGAAGCTTGTATCGTCCATCTACGCTCTTTAGATCTGCATCTACGCTTTGTACGTAGATCTATATGTGGAGGTCCATAAATTGTTGTAAATCCTTATTTGTATCGTGAAAATTATTTCTTTCGGCGAATAGATATACCATCTAATTTTTTGGTAAGGCAGTGTGAATAATAAACACGGCGATGTTTTTCTGCTTGGTTTAAATGAATTCGAACAGAGTTGAGAGACAAAGACAAAGAGAAATGAACATGAGAGAAAAATAGAGATATATCCAAAAATCAGAAATTAAAAGCAACAATCAAAACGTCAAGCGCATGGAATTAAAATGGGTAGAAATGTGGACTAAAACTATCATTATCTTGGGCTTAGACTCATAATAAATAAAATTTTATTTCATCCAGATCTATTGTCTATCACCTAATTATCTCAACATTTTATCGGTACTGTTTTATCACATGGTTCACATTTACCCTATCAATTCTTTTATATTAATTAACTCATTTTGTATCTTATACTTTTATCGAGTAATGTTTGGTTCTATGTAGATTTTTATATACTTATGCATTGGGCAATGTTTTATATATTGTAAACATCATTCAATCTCCAAATACATATGCTACAACAATCTTTTTTTATTACTTCTACCACTATCTTCATTTATTCAAAGTTGAACACATCAACTATCCAAAAGAATTTGAAAATGACTTCGTCAAAATTTAATCAAGATGCGAGTCAGGTAAATCACCCAAAAGAGTAACATTGATGTACTCATTAGGAAAGTGAGCAGGTAATCCCGGAATCAACAATGCAACAACCCTAAAACACCTCAAGAACCATCG
>NW_003301896.1:2234-3510 GCF_000004255.2 Arabidopsis lyrata subsp. lyrata | reverse complement strand
GGAGACAGCTCAAGATGTACGGCAGGAGTGTTTTTTTGTTTTATATCTACTCTACTTTAGCAGCCAGGATCCGGGTTGCATTTCACTTTCTTATACTCAGTCATACACACCAATCTTGTCATATTGGACTCCAAAAACCATAAACAAGCTTATTATGGCTTTCCCAAGTTTTGTAAGTGAGGATGAAGTCCCTATGAGTTTTTTTGTGTTTTATATCTACTCTACTTTAGCAGCCAGGATCCGGGTTACATTTCACTTTCTTATACTCAGTCATACACACCAATCTTGTCATATTGGACTCCAAAAACCATAAACAAGCTTATTATGGCTTTCCCAAGTTTTGTAAGTGAGGACGAAGTCCCTATGAGTTTTTGAGTTTTATATCTACTCTACTTTAGCAGCCAGGATCCGGGTTGCATTTCACTTTCTTATACTCAGTCATACACACCAATCTTGTCATATTGGACTCCAAAAACCATACACAAGCTTATTATGGCTTTCCCAAGTTTTGTAAGTGAGGACGAAGTCCCTATGAGTTTTTTTTGTTTTATATCTACTCTACTTTAGCAGCAAGGATCCGGGTTGCATTTCACTTTCTTATACTCAGTCATACACACCAATCTTGTCATATTGGACTCCAAAAACCATAAACAAGCTTATTATGTGATGTGATATTGGGAAGCTTGGAACACGAAGCTAAGGAGCAGCTTGAACCAGAAGAGTTACTTGACCAGTCAGTCTACCAGTCAATCGAGCAGGCAATCGAGAAGTCAATCGAGCAGGAAATCGAGCACTCAATGGACCAGTCACTCCACCTACTACTCGACCAACTACTCGACCACCAGTCACTCGAGCAGTCACTCGACCACTCAATCGACCATGCAGCTGAAGACTCAATGAAGCTTGAAACTGATGACTCAATGGACCACTCGATCAAGCACTCGACCAAGTATGAAGATGAAGAGCTTGGAGCTGAAGAGAATGTTACATTGTATCTTTCCAACGGTCCCATGACAAGATCAAAGACAAAGCTACTAAATCAAGCCATTACAACACTTCTACAACAGATTGAGGGCAGCCTTGAACATGATGCTTGTCCAACCGCATTGGTTACGATTAAAGCCTTTCAAGTGATAACAATGGAGGTGTGTGACTTGCACTCTTTTTCCCTCCTCTTGGTTTTGTCCCAATGGGTTTTCCAAGAGAGGTTTTTAACGAGGCAAGCCCACACACTCTTTACTCGAGCCCGTTGTTGTCTCGCAGCCCATTGCCAAGG
>NW_003301896.1:0-1264 GCF_000004255.2 Arabidopsis lyrata subsp. lyrata | reverse complement strand
AAAATCAACATTGATAGCAGTAGAAGATAGAACATTGTCCTAACTTGCTATAAAATATGAGTTCGTAATTTTGGTTACTTTATAATAGCACCGGATAAACGCTAAGACCCCAGATCCTTTAGCGGGAAACAACAATGACCTATTCCGCCAACACTTAGCCAAAATAATTAACTTTTGGAAACCGGGAAAACTTTTTCCCTTTGTTCACTCTCTTTAGTAACAAAACCTAAACTTCTCAGATCCACGATTTCTCTCTAATCCAAGCTTGTCGCCGGCCATTAATCGATTCCAAGCTTGTCGCCGGCCATAAATTTCTGTTCCTCCGCAGTCACATTCTCCAGCGCCACCGCAGACACATTCTCCAGCGCCGCCGCAGACACATTCTCTAGCTCAAATCGAAGGCATCTCTTTCTTCCCAACTCTAACTACATTCTTTCTCTCATTTAGATTTGATTGCAGTCCTTGAAATTATCGATTTCGCTCAATATATGCTCGATTCCAAGCTTGAAATTATCGATTTCTATCTGTTTTTTTTTTTAATTTCTCTCTGCGATTTTAGGGTTCATATGCTTTGAACTGTTTTTAATTGAACTGTATTCGCGATTAAGCTCAAATCCAAGCCATGTTTCAAATCTAGGGTTTATATTAATCGATCTGTTTTCTATTAAGTGCTATCCTTTTGCATGTCTGTGAATGAGAATTAGTTATCTGTGCTCGTGCTTTAGTTTATAGTTTTGAGCTTCGCCTGATGAAGAAACGAGAATAGTGTTTTGGTTTTGAAAGTTTTAATCGATTTTATTGTTAAAAAGGATATTGACTAAACTAATTTTATTGTTTTGCAAGTGTTGGTGATTGCATTATTGGGGAACTGAAGCTTATCTTGTTGTTGTAATCACTCACAGGTTAGTCCTAAACTAATTTTGTAGTTTTTCTTTCTCTTACTATTGTTTTGGTTTGTTCTTCAACTTTTTTTTGTTATTTATAATGTGTTTGAGTTATATTTGAGTTTGAGTTAAACATAGTGTAATGTTTTAAGTGTGTGAAGAGTTAAACTTAGTGTAGTGCTTTAAGTATCTGAACTTGAGATAATAATTGTCAGATATTATGTGTTTGTGTTCTTGCCAGTTTGTGTTGTTGTCTTTGTGTTAATATAATGTATTATCTTGACCACAGTTAGATGTTTGAGTTTCAGATTGTGTTAATGTCTTATCTAGAACTTGAGATGTATCTTATGGTTGATTGTTGTTATAAAGTCTACTACGCT